>NC_050530.1:12211752-12216097 GCF_002922805.2 Oryzias melastigma | reverse complement strand
AAAAAAAAAAAAAAAAAACAGAAACAAAATTTCAATTGGAATGGGTCTTTAAAATGTCCCAACAACATAGCCTTTTTTAATAAAATGCATTCTGGGAAAGCATCATATAAGAAGATAAACCCTTTACATTTTGAAAGTGTTTCATTGCACCCATATAAGTTGCTTTATCGTAGAATATCTCGCCTGTTGGAACAGAATTATCCGTGTATATAAGCTACAGTGCAAATAACTAAAAAAGTTTATTTTTTATCATCTTGAACTAATTTTAGAAGCAGTTATTGTGGAAATGCCTGGAAAGCACAGCAGTGTTGGAAATGCACTTCCCTGTGCACAGAGTGCTTGGATTATTATTTCCTTCTGCACTTGTGAGAGGATAAGTGAAATTGCAAGAACGTCTGGGAATGAAAGTTTTGTGGACTCTCTGGCTTTGGGAAGAATGGGAAGAATAAAAGGATTATAAAGAAGAAGGGAAGGCTTGCTTCTCCTCCTCATTCGATAGAAGCTACTCAATTAACGAGACTGAGCTCTTAAACCTGCAGAAAACTAGTCCTCCAACCTTCTCGTCTTTGTGCATAAAAAGTCAATTTTCCAATTAATTTGTTTAATTTAGTGCAAGGATTAGAAACTTTCAGTGATGTTAAGAAAAATCCTGAATTCCTTCAGTGTTTCTGTCACCTCTGAGAGAAACATCTAATCAGAACAGATTATTATTCTTTTAATTTGGGCTTAACTCAAGCGGCACAAACAGAATGTAACAAAAGGACAACGAGGGCTTCAAATTAATTTCTTATCAGGATGATTACATGACTTTGAGAGTGTCATTTGTTTTTCCTTGTTTGTATCAAAGCCCCTTCAAGCTTGGAGGAGATTCTAATTAACTCTTGAGCATACAGCTCTCACACGATGCAAACATTCGAGACATGAACGACACTCAGCCACCTGATCGGATTCTTGAAGGATAAGCTCTGCTAAGTCTCTGAAGGAATGCGAGGAAGAGTGTTGCCTTCACACAAACACATACAAGGGGATTCACCGCCCACCAACATGAACTCGGTTTATTTATAGGAACCTCCTTTGCATGCGAGTGATCCCTGCCGACCAGACTGGAAAACAAAAGATGCAGCTCCTCTGTGCGTCTGGGTGGTGGGTGGATAATCAAGCGGATCATCTTGCCAGTGTGATGACACAAACTCAGCTCTCAAATCATTCCTGCCACCCAGTGAAGCAGGAGAGTATTACACACATTTAGAAGCATCTTAAAGCCGATCCTCCTCTACAGGAGTGGAAAATTTGAACTGTGGTTCCTCCTTGTGGCAAATAAAGGTCGGTGCCCAATTGATATAATTGTGGTTTTTACATCATAATAGCTATTATTAAATAATTTGCCTGTTTATCACTTTCATTAACCAAATTATAAACTTTAATTTGTGAATTTATGATTGATTTTTGACAAAAAGTAAGTAAATTAACAATAAAAATGCTTCTGGAAGGGACTAATGAAAAACAAAAGTGATTTTTCCATTTGTGCACATTTTTTAATATCAGGTGTGCCTAAAAAGACCCCTGTGCTAAACTCCACTTAATTTCTGCAGTACTTATGGGAGCATCCTCCTGCTCCTACAACTGTGATAAAGCCACTTCACTCCTTGTTGAGATTAATAGCAGTCTCACACAGGGGCCATTAATGTTGAAAAGGCACGGCTCCGCCTCTCCCAGTGCTACCCTGGGAGCCACAACCTCCATAATGGCTCCATTCTCTGAATTAATGGCCTTCTTTGGCCACATGACAAAGCAGGATTTTAATTATAGGCCTTACAAGAGAGGGGAAGTAGAAGAGGGCAGCAGGGAAGGCTTTTGTGGCTTCAGAAGGAGCACGGCAGAGATCATTTGTGTTTCTGGATGGCGCTTTGGGGGCCAGCCAGGGTGTTTAAGTGAATAAATATATGAAATTATAAATTAGCTTTGATAATGCTCTGACTGCCATATTTTATTAATTCTTTGAACAGTTGCCATCTATGTGATTTTTTTTGTCAAATTATTTAAAAAAAAGAAAAAACCCAACAATTCCATCCATCTATCCATGCACACCTGCAGCAATACAGATACAAATATTTGATTTTATGACAATATTGTAATGTTTATATTCCCTGGTAAAAGAAGAAAAAGGATGAGGTGCACTTAAGGACATAATGATGGAAAATGTCGTGGCTTTCTTACATTTTTAATTAATGTAAATCTGCCTATTTGGACACAGATTTGTGTTTGCAAAACTCTGTTATGATGCAATTGTTGTAAATACTTAAAACTTTTTGTTTCTAAATAAATGGCTTAATATAAAGTATATTTTTCAAATGGTGAAGCGGGATTTTGTGGCTGTTGCTTAGTTTTGGTCAAAAGGAAACTGAACCAAAAGGCTATTTTAGTGTTAAAGGTTGCAGACCCCTGCTTTAAACTATTTTAAAAATGTGTATAGCCTATATTAATAGTCTTAATGATTTAGCCTCCTATTTACTTTAAGGACAGATCCAACTCCTCTAATCCAACCTCAAACATCTCTGCTGCCTTGTAAGCTAATATAAGCAGCGTTTATTTATTCTCTAGAGCAAGAGTGACCAACTATATCAATCATTTGATTCCAGCTTTTACTAAATTTCAGCTTTTGCTTTAATTGTTTACTTTAAATATTTTTCATCAGAGCTGCTGCAACCATATGTTTTGAAATGAAATGAAAGGTCTTCTACTTTTTGAATGTTGGTTTTTTTTTTATTTGTGGTTTGTAAATTATGGAATGATTTTATCTGATTATCAAAGCTGCTCAAACTCTTTCTGGTTCTAAAGTCTTCACTCCATTTATTTCCTCTGGATTTGAAATACAGTTTAACTTTTAGTTTACTATCTTGATTTTACTCATATGATTGCTTATTTTTTTTTTTTTATACGTGGCTGTTTTATCACTTTACTTTCATACATGTTTGGAAATGTATTTATCCTGAACCGGATACTGATAATTCATGTAGAGAAAATGGAATGGTCGAGCCGGGGTGGGGTTATATAAGTTTGTTTCCTCCCACTCCCTTTCAAGCAATCTACTTGTGATTCAATGTGAGGATATTTTTTTTTATGTATTATTCCTGATTGCTTGAAATAAACCATTTCTTTCATTCATTCATTCATAGTATAATAAAATATTTTCTTATACAAATAATTATTAGCTGATATCTGTTTTGATCTTTTTTAAAATATATTTTGATTTTATACTTTCTGAAACAAAGTTAAAGTTAACATACATCCATGCGTTAGTGTAATACATTTAGTGCTTTTTTAACATTACCATAACTCAATACATTTTAAATTTTCACTTTTGAGGTTTACCATTTCTTTAATGTAGCCATTTTAATCATTCTTCTGCAAAGCAAACATTAAAACTTGGTTGCCTGCTTATATATAAGTTATTTTTACACCAAAGTACTTTTCTGTGTATACATATCCATGAGTATATCTGGTCTATGGTAGATTACATATACACAATATGTTTTTGCTCCTGGTCTTCAGAGGGCAGCACACAGTTAGCTCCCTGAACAGCACCTGAAACCTAAGAAGCCCCTCCTGAAGAGAGTCGCTTGCAATCAGAAAGCCTCCATTTAATTACAACACACAGGAAATTACTGAGTGAATGGGTCAGGTGCTGATAAGAGGCTGAGCCCCGGGGATGATGGCTACTGAAACCCAAGGAGTCCCAAACTCAAAGTGGAATCACCACAAAAGGCCAAGTCTGGAAGCCTGACAATCTGATTGTACTGTCATCCAGATTCATAATTAATATATTTATCGAATTAATCGCTGAAACGAACCCTGCTCTCCTGAACAGTAGGCAGATTCATTTGCCGTTGGCTCGGTTTACCGCTAATAACAGTGTTGTCAGTGAAATAAGCAGAGAGTGGGCCGATGTCCTCGGCTTCATGACAGACAAATTACTCATCTGTGTAAAGATGATATGAGGAATTTAGGGGGTGAAAGAAAGAAAAATGTCATTGTTTAGTGATTTCCACAATTGTACCCTTGTTTCAAATTGTGTGCAGAGAGTTGGAGCGACATAAAAGAGGCATTTGCTGTTTTGAAAGGCAGGGAATACCTTTTTGTCATAGTTCTGGTTTAACAAATCACTCATCAAAGGGGCTGTGTGAGCTACACTGTTCAAAGAAACACGGGAGTTTGGCATTTTATTCTCTAAATGAATATGAAATACTATCAAAATACATTATTTTCAGCTTCTAAAACTGAAAATGATAGTGGAAAAAGTTAAAGTCAAATATCAGCATGAATGGATAATGGTTTATCCTCAAAA
>NC_050530.1:12201183-12211644 GCF_002922805.2 Oryzias melastigma | reverse complement strand
CAAGACAAATGGCAAGATGTGCAAAAATAAAAAGAATAATAATAATTAGTAGATATGTTTTAATAAACTGTCTTTTACAACATATTTGTTTGGAGCTCCTCAATATTCTTTAGATATAATTTTTAGACTCAAAGTTACTTCTAGATGTCTCAGTCACTTTGCTTTCTATTGTAACAAGGTAAAACAAACAAGCAAAAAGTTTAGTGGTAATATCCAAACCAAAAAAACAAAAAATGACTAATAAAGTTAATGCAATAAATGCTGCTGAGATTAGAATGTCATATTTTATAATAAACATTTAATAAGTATAATAAACATTTTACATTACTTAATTGATTTTATATAATGTTAACTATAATATCATGTGCACTCTTACTCTAAAATTGCATGTCATTTCCACGCTTTAGGTAATTGTTAAATCAATCCAGAGAGCTGTGAATTTGCAGGTTTAGATTTATTAACCTAAGATATTCAGAAAATACTTGAAAAAAGAAGACTACAGCCTGAAAGACAAAGAAGTAAGAAAAAAAGCAAGATTCAAAGCATTACAGCTAAAAATGTGCATTTGTGGACCAAAATGAAATGAATAAATCAAGAACAACGACCATCTAAAGAACCACACATACACAATAAAATCATTAAGTATGAAACTAGAGTTTAAACTAATGAGGATTTGTGTCTCATTTTTTGTATTTAAATGAGTTGTGAAAAGTTAGTTATTATTAGGAGTTAAGGCGGTAAATTCAGATTTAAATAATTGAGAATAAGAGTGTTTACATTTTTTGTTCACAAGTGGGTAAAAGTTATAAGAAATGTTTTTGCCTAATTGTATTCATTTTCAAAAGCTCTGCCGATGTGTACAGTCAAATGAATTTTCTTTGAGTTTTCTTCTTAATTATGAATAATAGTAAAAATAAAGAAAACGGATCAACTGATAATTTTAAGCCCCATTTCAATCATCTTTTGATCAATTTCAAAAGCAATTCCAATGTTTTTATTTTATTTTTATCATGATTATACTATTTTTAGCTTAATAAAAAAGGTTTTATTTTCAAGGACAGTTTCTACAGAGAGGCAGGAGTTCATTAGAGATTTGCCTCTGAGTTGTAAGACTGACTTGGGGCAGCAATAACGACAATACCACCTAATACTGCTCAGCACTGATTTTATTTTACATTTATTTCCAAGCTACAAGGACGTGACCGGTTTGTCGTCAGTACACTCGTCTTATTTTCTGAGAAAATAAATGTTTTTTTAACACGTTGCACTCATTGTCCACAACTGTTGATATTTACGCTGTTCATCTGCAGCTGTCGAGTACTTTTCCACACCGACGGTCCGCCCCAACCGGGCTGCCGGCTTAATGGACCCACTCGTTGAGGAAAACAACTACCCCCATTCAGAAAGCAGAGGCTGGCTGCACCAATCAACTTCCATAGAGAGCCCTCTCTCTAATTGCCGGCAATTACATTATGTGCCACGAGGGTTCAACACTATTTTCAAACGTGGTGAAATAGCAGTGAGGCCTCCTCTTGCTCCCAATAATAATTTAACAATTAAACTTTGGCATGCTAATTTCCTCTTCATATGGTAAAATCTTTTGAGGTGGGCCAGTTTGCTTTTATGCTTTTATCCTTTTTTCATAGTTTTTGAATAGTAAATGGCAGTTTTTATATTTCAGTGCAAAACAGAGATATATTTATGCCAGTTATTTGTTTGTTTTGTCATTTCTATTTCCTTCTTATCCTGACTATACAGGTGATTGAAGTTAGTGAGACCCATGGACATTTTCAGGCCATTTACTCCAGGTCATCCAGCTGCAACCTCCATTTAACATCTCGATTAGGCCGCCGTTGAATCACCCGGTTTGATTGGAGCAGTTAAGCTCTTCATACTCTTCAGCACGGAATGCTAATTCTCCCTGAAACAAATGGACACAAATCCTCCGAGAGCATATGCAGAATCTCTCCCATTAAAAATTCAAAGGAAACGAGCAAAATTAGCGAGCAGAGCACCAGCGCTGTCTTGCAGATATTACTTTTTGCAAATGAGATATTTTGAAAGATTGAAAATGCAAATAGCAGCCTGAGCGATTGTCCTTTTGTTTGATTGTAGATGATAGATATTCTCCAGGTTTGGGAATTTCTTCGTAAAAATTAGCTCAGTGTGTGAACTTCCATATTTCAATGCCCTCAGGGATTGGCCTAAAAACACTCCTCACACTGAGTTGAGCTCTTCAAGTACATTAGGTGAAAATGACAGTAAATCAGATGGGGATTTAGGATGAGTAGAATAGAAAGCATGAAAATGGTTGGAGAAGCCTAAATAGGTTTGTCATTTTTATTTGGTATTTAGTGAGACTAAAAAACAGTCAATAAAAAACTTTTTGCAACTAAAGACCATAATACCACTGTAAATGTTAGAAAAAATACAATATATACCTGTGTCTGCACGTACACATCATTTGCAGTTCGCATACAAGATAATAATGTGTTGATACATTAAAGCCGGAGATGAAAATGATGGCAGATGTATGATGAGGTGCGGATTGTTGACGATATTAAACCACACAAAACCCCTTTTGTCCTCAAATTCCTGCAGCAGTTCAGCCCGTATTGCCTCTGCTTTAATTTAATATCTATTTATTTTACTCCATTGTGCCGCTTTTATTGAGGTTGTGCCTGTTTTATCGCCCCCATCTCAACCAGAAGTGAAGGTCAGGAGAGGCGGAGTGCCTTTGTTTATTGGTTTCTACTGAGCCAATATGAGTTGAATTTGGCTATCTGCTCCTCATATTAAGCTCTCTCATAGTAGTTGGTGCTATCCGGATATTGTTTATCACCACTTTTCAGATATTCACAGTGTATTTTACTGCTGAATTAAATATTCTTCATCACTTTTTTGTAATATCCTCTCTGCAGGTTCATGCAGTGTGTAAGAGTTTTGTTGAGTGAGACGGCAGATCCTCACACATATTCGATCACAGATTTATAAAAAAAATAAAAATATTGAAAAACAGTGAATAGAATATTTTAATCTTCGTCTTATAGTTTCTAAATGATGAAATAAAGTATATTTACTGTTTGTGGTTTTGTTAAATCACATGTACACAATTAGTAGTTTGTGTTTTACCATTTTTATTGGGTTGAAAGATTGAAAATTGTTTGTTGGGAGTTTTTTTAAAGAAAAAAAAAATACAATTAATACATAAAAATTCTAAAATAAACTAAACCATTCCAGCCTCAAAATAAAAAAGAACAGTCAAATATTGTCAGTACATTTCACTGCCACATTCTGTTGCTGTCATTGCATAAATTTTCTACTTTTTCCAGTTCCTTAGCACTAGCCCTCTTATGTTATATTTGTATGATTCAAAGTTCCATTTTATATGCCTCCTTAGTACTTTTCTTTAATAGTGTTGCGTTGATGGATCTGCTTTCTACCCCAATTGCTTTCTTGCAAAACCTCAAAGCATCTCGACGTAAAACCATTTTTCCTGACTTGTTACCATCATAACGTTGATATAAATTACCCCCAAATTATAATTAGTATGTGGCAGATATCCTCCAAATAAAAAAAAGTTTCATTTTAGACAAACAAAAATAAATGAGAACAATCTACATTCATATTTCCACATTTTTTCCAGAATGACTGAGTACTTACTTCTAAATCTGGGTGTAACAAATAATCTCTTCAGGTTTTTACAACAAAAATAATGTATTGTAATGATGCGGTTGTCTTCTGTATTTGCCAGATTTGCATCTATTTATCTTAGACATGATGTGATTTAGGTTTCCTTTCCATTTCAGTTTTGATGAACGTGCTTTGTAGGCTTTGTTAGAATTCAGTGCAGTCAGACACTCTGAGGCCTCAGGCCACAGAGCTTTACTCCAAGTTTGTGCTAACCCGTCAAACGTCTATTTTAATAGGTGATTATCATTTAGCTACATGATTGGACCCATGGATTTTGACAATGGCATAGATGAACTAAATAGAATAAGGATCATTTAGGCATTCTTGAGTTTTTATTATTTTTTACTGTCTTTTATATGCAATCTTTACTCAAAACTCACAACTTTCACCATCATACATCACTCTATCTGATTTCCACCTAATACATGACTCTGCTCCCGGCCTCCTCTGACTCTGCTCAGCTTTGGTTCTTTCTCGCCGATCTGTGACTGCTGATTCTTATCTTTAGTTGAAATTTTATGAAATACATTTGTGCAGCAAGCTCTTGAATTTGCAAACATAAATCTATTCCTCTTTTTAGAAACAAAAAACAGACTGGGTTATGGACTCTGGCTGGGATGGACAATTCTGATGCACCAATTTGGCCTAAAAGAGAGAATTTGGATGAAAAAAATAACCCTAATATTTTAAATTCATTTTCTAAACCCGTTTTTGTAGCTTTCTCAGGGTCACGAGCCTAACCAGCCACTCATGGCGGAAGGGAGGACATAACCTGGATAGGTCACTAGTCTGTTGCAGGGCCTCAATTACACACCCGTACACACCCGCTTTTCACACCTAGAAACTATTTAGAGTCACCAGTTAACCTATGAAACATGTTTTTGGATGGTGGGAAGAAGCCGGAGTCCCTGGAGAAAATCCACGCATGTAAGAGGAGAACATGCAAACTCCACACAGAAAGGTCCTCCACTGGTGGTTCTGTTTCACGTCCCCTGACTAGGACTAGAAATGGGGGCCTTCTTGGTGGGAGACAAAAGTGCTAATCACTAAGCCACTGTGCAGCCTAGAAAAAAAAAAAAAAACCTGAAAAGCTTAAATGAACTTGTAAAAAATAATAATAATAATCAGTTAGTAGAAACTTGTTTGGAAATCCTCAAAACAGTCTTGAAAGCATTTCTCTCTTATTTTTCATGAAAGTAATGAATGTGTTGATATTTTGAGTAAATTAATCCATTTATTATCAGTCAACAGATCCAACCATCCATCATAAAGCTATCCATTGATTGATCCATCTAATATTAATCGATTGATCCATAAATCCATCCATCCATTATGAAGTAATCCAACAATTGATCCATCTATCTATTCATCATCAAACAATCCATTGATTGATCCTTCCATGATCAATTGACTAGTCTTAAATCCATCAATCCAACTACTATCAAACAATCCACTGATAGATCCATTTACAATTAAGCGACTGATATCCATCAATTTTCAGAACCTACAGAGTAAACCCACTGAACAAAAATCTTAGGTCTAAATTTAATTATTTTTTTTTCTTCATTCCAACATTTTTACATAGCTACTTTAACAACTTAGTTTGTTATTTTAGTCTGAACATTTTATCTAAATATACATTTTGTTATTTACAGAAACAATACAGAACAATATTTCAACATTAGGGCAGTAAACAATCTCTAAAAGCTATTTTAATAAAATACTGATTTTAATAATTCATTTTTTCGTTTTCGCGGTTTATAGATTTTCCAGGTGTTCCCTCTCTGCGCTGGAGCGGGTTTGACCCACATCTCCCGCGTGACGTCGTGTGTGACGACACTCGACGCTGCACGTGGCGCACGTGGGCTGTTGTTTACTTCCTTCAGGAAAGCTGGAAGTGGCAGCTGAGAGGGAAAAGAGGAGGGGGAGGCGAAGTTGTGAAACAGTTTTCCTTGAAAGTTACTCAGCATTTCAAAACAAGACACGCAGGTCAGCACTGGGACGATGTTGATCTAAAACAAAATTTTTTTTAAGTTTTTTTTCTCGCAGAAGGACGTGGACAGCACGTACGTTTCACTCGAGCACACTTTGTTCTTTCTTACTCTTTGTTCTCCCGAGTCTTTAGGGCTTAAAATGTCAGTTAAAAGTCGTCAACAAGCCTGATTTAGCAAAGAGTCTGACTTTAATGGGTAAAAGTAGTTCTGTCAGATGATTTTCACTGATTTCTTAGGCTTTTGCTTAAATATTATCTCCTATTTTCCTTAATTGTTTCTCCTAATTACTAACTTGTTTTCCTCTTCTTTTGCCACTTATGTTGAACTAACTAAATGCACAATTATGATCATTTATAATAATTAAAACACATGTAATAATATATTTTATTTATGTCTTTATTCCTTAGAGAAAGACAACAATGCTTCAGCTGGGAAACTTGTTCACTCATTTCCATCTCAGCTCCAAAGGTGCAGAGAGCTCAAATCAGCTGCCAAACCTGCCAGACTTTTTAAAACATGTGATGTAAGTATAAAGTTCATCAGTAGATATATATTATGGGATAGAGTACACAGGGAGCTGGTGCAGGGATATTTTAGGAATATTATTCCACAGGGATCGATACTTGAACCCACATACTTTGGTTAATGCTTTTGGATATGTGTAAACAAAACATTTAAAAATACAAATTGAGACGTGTGCAGAAGTGTTGTCTTGAGTCATTTTAGATAGAACAGCAGTACCTGGTTCAACAAATACCAGCCTTCTGTACTTAAGTAGATGTTGGGATTATCAATTTCAAAAATTAGAAAGACATAAATTCTTGATGAATTTAAGTTGCAAGTGCCAGATAAAAACAGGTCACAAAACCATTTTTTAAAATGTTTTTTTTTTTTTTTTCTTTGTCGTGTAGGAAAGTCACTGGGCTAAGAAAGGAAGATGTTTACTGCAACCTTCGAGTTCCCGACCAGTCTCAAGCAGCCAAAGATGACATCGAC
This sequence comes from Oryzias melastigma, assembly GCF_002922805.2. Classification (NCBI taxonomy): domain Eukaryota; kingdom Metazoa; phylum Chordata; class Actinopteri; order Beloniformes; family Adrianichthyidae; genus Oryzias; species Oryzias melastigma. The sequence continues at coordinate 12,204,961 of NC_050530.1, read as the reverse complement.
ATTGTCATTCTCACAGGTCTGGAATGCTTCATCTGTTTTCTTTTTTTTATGTAAAACATTCACATGTGTTTGCAAGATGGCCTTTATTTCTGCACATGCAAGTCAAATGAGTGCATGCTTCTTTTAATTTGGTCTTATTCAACTTGTAGTCATGTTTTTAATGTGTCAAAACATTTAGCAAACAGAAAGCCTGAAAATAATTGTAAAATCTTTCAGCAATGACCTCAACTTTGTCTGAAAATGTGTTTTATAACATAGATTTTTAACATTGGCCTGTATGGATCACTACAAATGTAATTTACTGTTTAATTGTCTTTTAACCCACGAGCTTCACTTGCAGCCAAACTATAAATCACTTTTAAAATAGCAACTTATTTCCAACATACAATTTTATTTGCAATTTAGCGATGCAAATGGGAAAATAGGATTCTACAGTTGAGGATTTTGTTACTTACATTTTAAAGAGAAACACATTTAGCCCTGTTTATGATTTGATTTACTGATGTATTTGATTATATTTCAGATGTTTATTCCCAAAAATGCTTTTTTTCTAATGAAGGAGAGTTTTAAAAGTCTTTTAATCTGAACAAAAGTGGAGCTTGCATTATTGAAATAATGAAAGGTATAACTTTGGTTTTTGTCCAGTGACACAAGCAGTGACATTAGAAGATTTTAGGAGTTCATTTTTAAAGCTTGTGAATCAAATCCAGCTTAAATAAAATAAGAAAAAAAGCTCTTATTTTAAAAATTAATAATTTTGTTGTCTGTCTTTTATTTTCTTAAATTGCATGATACAAATAAAATGCGTTTTAGAAAACTGTTGAGTCCGAAGGGTTTAAAAGAAGTATGAGAATTGTTTATTTATTCAGTTTTACTTGTGTTTTCTTGAAGGCCAAGGAGTTTTCTGCATAGATCTGAAACCCTGGAGGGGGGCGGTGTCTGCGCACAATGCAAAGTGGCATGTTCAGGTGAAAGAGGAGGACCGAGACCTGACCAATACCTGCATCGAGCAGATTGAAGATCCACTCAAAGCTCTCATGGTAAGGTAGCGCAGAAATGATTAAAAAAAATAAAATAAAAGAAAAAACTCTCAGTTAACAGAAAACTGCTGTTTTCCAATAAATGATGAGAAACTCTTCATGTTGTAGGAACTGCAGGGCCTCTAACTATCAGAAGGGGGTGTCTGATCGTCTTATTTACAGGCTGTGAGGGGGGTGAAAGCTGGCAGGTGCCTAAACACAGCTGTGAGCTTTTGTCTGTTAGCAGTCATTCATTTCCATTTCCAAAGATGCCTAATTTGGACCAGAAGAGCACGCTAGCAAACACAAGCTGTTGGAATAGTCTAAATTAATTAGATCTATTACCTTTATTAACACACACAAAGCAGATCCAGCTCAGTTCTGATAGCTAGAGGTCACATAAATTAGCTTTACTCCGTCTTTGAGTAACATTGTTCGATTTAACCATTAAATACTTATGAATCAACCAATGAGAGCCAAACGCTTTAATAGCATCTTATATATACAGAAATGACTAATGAAGAAGGTAAAGTATTCACTTATTTTTCACAGTTACTAAAATAAACTATATTTCTTCAGACTTTCTTTGGATTAAATTTAAAAAAAAATCATCATAGAATTTTTTGAATTTTATTTAGAATAATTATTTCAAGAAATAATTTAGATAAATAATTTCTGTTATGATAAACAGTTTATCTATGTGAATTAAACTTAAAAGGAAATCTTGCTTTAATAAAATTATGAATCTCTGTATTTAAAAAAAAGCTGTTTTGGTGTTTTAAAAGATTACAATAATTTGTGAAAAATGGTTAAAAAATATTTTTTGACCCCTCCACTTCAAACTAACAAATAAAAGGTGTATGTTTCAAAGCCACATTTTTTCCTTGAAACTGAAAATAATTATATCAATAGAAAAATTTGTACTTTTTTTCCCTAAAACTTAAATTTTTTTCTCCCTTCTGCAGACTAAAACTTTGAACTTGTGCAACCATTTAAAGAGGAGCGGAGGTCCAGTGCGCCAAAGTTTTTTCTTCCCCAGGATAGTCTTCCTCTCCCCAGACTGCAGTTTAGATGAGGAGCTGATGAAGATGAAGGAACTGGTCTTGCACAGCCAGGTAGACGAGTTCCTCAGATCCTTTAAGGAAGGCTACATGACCTGGATTTCAGATGCTTTGACTCCATCCTGGATCTCTGGTGAGTAAACTCATAAAGTCTATTCCTTCTCAAAGTTTCAGCAAATGTAACCAAGGTTATGGTTATGACAAGTTCTTCTTTTGTTTTACGTCCTGCAGGTCATCTGTCGTACAAGCAGATGGAGTCGGTGCGGGAGGTACTGAGGAGTGTGGGAACCTGGGATCTGTTGCAGCTGCGCCGTGGCGAGCAGCTGAAGGGAGACTATCAGGGCTGCCAGTACGTCGCCTTCAACCGCCAGGAGACCTGCACGCTGGAGTTCTCCAGAGTCCGGGCCGTGTCTGCTTATTCGGTGTGGGCCCTATTGGGACACACCCCTCAGGTCAGTCCACTAATGAGCAGAAGCTCTAAATAAAGTCTTATTAATGGCAGTACCTCTTCTCATCCAGCAGGTGGCAGTAGTACTTCATATCCTTATCACTCAATTTCTGTTGATTCCTCATTAAATACAGTTTAAAAAACTAGCATTATTACATTAAAATATATTGGTAGTTTATTGGAAGAAATTATTATTTAAGAATGAATAAATCACAGTGCAAACAACCATTTTGTGCTATTCTGAGCTGTCAAAAAATCTTTGTTCTTACTGGAATTTCATCAGAGCACAAAGAGGGAAAACAAATGCCTTTCAACATGTGTTCCTGTGAATGAACAATTCTGTATTCAGGAACTGAGCGGAATCGATTAGTGTACAGTTTTATTTAAAAAATAACAGGAGATAAATTAAATCATTTCAAATAACTTTTTTTTTACTAAAGTTATCTAAATATTAAGTCGTTTTTTTCAAAAACAATTATTACCGATAGGTACTTGCAAGAAAATATAGAAGTTACTACGATAATATTATTTTTAAAGCTTCACTGTCAATCGTAACTGTCAATATGGTTGTAAATGTAAACAATTTCCACAGGGATCTGGATTGCTCTATTGCATTATGTCCGATTCAGGGATAGCAATATATACACATATGATCAGATTACATTTTTTTTTCTGAAACGGCGGCGCATCCGTTAGATTTACGCAGTTCCTGCTTCAAGTCCAGAGCGTGTGACCCTCCGACTCGGCATTCATTCACGGTCATCCTCTGTACCCAAACACTCCGTTTTCCATACGTGCCCCTTCAGGCTTCAGTTTGCCCCCTACCCCCCCAACAGCCAGACTTTATACATTCTCCCCACTTGCCTCCAGCTGCTGTGTATTTGATACATGACCCAGCAGTCATTAGACAGTCTCCAGCGGGCTCTTTGCTCGCCCAAGGGGAAGCAGACCGCAACAGCTAAATATATTCATTCCAAATTTGTAAATAAAGACAGAACTGTCAGGTACAAATATCCTAATATTCACACATTCAATGCATTACAAAAAAAGCGCAACAAACCATATATTTAGTCAATGGATTTTTGTAATTCATTAAAATATTTTTTTGCATTGATACCTGTGTCACCTCTTGACATAGAAGAGAATGCTCTTTCCTTGGTGTGCAGCAGCTGTGAGGGGACGCTTGGGGGTTGGCTAAGAAACACAATAGCTCCCACAGGCATGTTTTTCAGAGCTCAGAAATAATGCAT
>NC_050530.1:12144776-12201114 GCF_002922805.2 Oryzias melastigma | reverse complement strand
CGACCTACAGTTACACTCAAGCATCTGTTTGCTTGTAAGAAGTGGCATCAGAAGCATTCACAAATCCACCATTGAGCCACTGAGTGAGCCTTCTGTGAGCTCAGACAATTATTCTCCAGCAAACGCCATGTCTACATGCCCCAAAGTGGAAAATGATTGAGTAGAGCAGCTGTAATTTATTAATTATGGTCTATATTCTTAGACCACGGTTCTGGCTTCATTCAATTTGTATGGATTGAGGGGTAATTACCCTATGTGTGTGTGTGTGGGTGTGTGTGTGTTAAAGAGACAGAGAAAAAGCTGAAGATCTGTGTATGTCATAACTTAGATTACTGACGTCTTACATCTTTATGTTGTCTCTGATTTTATTAAACTAGATTCTCATTTGAATAGTTTTATCTCAGAAGAATAAAAAATACACAGTCTTGTAAAGTGATTATTGATTAAAAAAACCTCTGAGGTGGCAGTGTATGGTACAAAAATGCTGATTTTCGCTTCCGGAGCGACATTTCATCTCCCTGACAGACGACAGAGTCCACACAATTGCAGCTTGTTAATTTAACTCCACCCTGACATTCCTCTCTGTTTGGCCGTCTCCCGGGCTGCACGTGTCACAGGCCGGTAATGGACAGCCCGGGCTTTGCACAGAAGAGGGGAAAAAGGAGAGACATCAACTGCTTTGTGGCGATAATGAATGAAGCCACACAAAAGGCCACGAGCAGGCCATTTACAAAGCCTGCAAATTCTCCTGCCTAAATAGATAATGTCGACAGCCACCGTGGCTTTTTGCTCTCTTTTATGGTATTAAGCCATTAAAAGTAAATCTGCACACACTCTCATATACAGATGTATATTAGTGAGGGTGTGTGAGCGCACAAAGCTCACCAGCCGCTATAATAGCTTTACTTGTTCAATTCAAATTCTGCCTCTAAAGATTATTAAAAAACGGTAATAGTTTTAGGGTTGTTCAGGTAGACTTATAGAATTTTGTTTTAATGAAATAAAAAACAAATAAAGTCGGACTTTACATTTGTAAGCTTGTACTTTACATGATTAACTTTAAAGTTTTTCATGAGCACTGAACCTCATGACCAATGAAGTTCCTCCAAAAGTTTTCTGATCGAGTCTCTTCAAACAACGAATGATTAGTTCCGTGCCACAAATGAAAACGGCGTGGAAGGGAAGTGCAAGGATGTCCACGTTTCTGTAATTGCAGGACGACTCTCGAAGAGAAGCTGGAATTGGAAATAATTGGCACCCGAGTGTGTGTAGGAAGCTACAAAAGGGAAGCTAGCCGTGCAATTTCCCAAGAGAAGAGCGCCGGAGCATCAGAAGTGTTTGTAACGAACTAGTGAAGTCAGCAGCACTTATGCAGTGTGAGGCCGCCATAAAAGCCACCTCGTTATGTCCGATGATTAAACTTGTTTAAAAAAAAGGAACGAAAAAAATGAACTTGAATCACGATGAAGGGTCCCATAGAGAGATCCAGCAACTGTAATTTGTTTCCTTCGTGGAATTTAATAGCAGCCGTTGTAGAGGGCTCTTCACGCGCTCTTCTCAGTTTGGTTAAACATCATGTTTTACACATCGCTGCTTAACTCGGTTTCAGTAAATTTGAATATGTTTTTAAAATAAAGGTTTGAAGTATTATTATTACTTGGATATTAATTCCGCCAGTGCAGAGGAGGATGGAAAGAAGTTTGTCTCAGATTTAAAATTATGAAAAAATAAAGGAGTTCGGTTAATAGCTCTTATGAATGATATTTATTATATTTAAGAAAATATATTGAATAATCATAATTTAAAGTTATAAAATTAATCTAGGCTTATCCATGAAGAAGTTATTAAAAAAGCTAATATAATTTAAATAAAAGTCTGTTACAGATTACATGCCTAGTAAATGTGCAGTGTCTTTCAGGATTTTTGCTCTGCTTTCAAGGCTAAATTGCACCTTAAATGCTGGTTTGAGTCGCTAACTGGAGCTTTCCTTGGTCACTGGCCAAGGTGTTAATTTTATCTTTGCCAGCTCGGTTATTTCTTTTGTACACTCAGGATATTACAGTGATCCCCCACCACCACCAGTACAGGATCCGTGATATGATCAATAGGGATTCATGAATAATGAAGGAGGCCGAGTGGAGCAGAGGCACTTAATTACAGCTTCAAAAGCCATTCTTGTTAATTGAGGAGAATAAAAGTGGCGAAGTGGACTGAGTAGCAACTTCAATTTTTTTTTTTTTTTTTCTTCTTATATTTTTGCTAAAAAGCTGGAAGCGACCAATGATGCATTTGTGTTTTGATTTATCCCCTTTCTGTTCCAATGACCACCTGTGAGCGGTCTATCGTTCTTTTAATGTCGACGCTAATATGTTGCATATCCAGACAACCGATACAGAAAATAATTGACAGCCAAGACATCTGTTACAGTTATGTGAAATTATGGGTAAACTAGTTAACAGACACTTTTGGCCCATTGTCTGTTGTTTTGATAATCACCCTTAATAACGGACGGCATCAATATGGTTTTTAAACCTGATTTGGGAGTTAATGGAGTCAGATAGGGGCGGTCAGTGTATGCTCTGGGGGGTAATGCTGTTAGAGATGTTTGTAAAGACCAAATTAAATCAGTCATAGATTGTGCCCTCTCAAGTCAGCCAGACAACCAGACTCATTGAAGAGAAAAAGGAGGGGATTCATATTTTAACCTCTCATAGAAAATGTACTTATGTGGATGGAAATAAAGTCAAAGCTGGATGACTGGATGAAAATTGTTATTGCCAACAGTCTAATGGCTTCCTGTTAGCCGAGGCCAGCTGTTTAGGAGCTACTCTTCATAATTTACGCAGCGTTTTGCTTGTGCGCTTGCGTGTTCCAAATGCAATTATTGGCATAGATGGCATTGTCATGAAATTAAACTTTAGGCATTTATACAGATGAACCAAAAACGGAACAAGCAAGAGGTAATCTACAGTATGAGGTCTGACGAAACCGTTCGATTTTAACTTCATTTGCTCAATAACAGGGAAATCGCAAGAGACTGTACGGCTAAAACTTCGACCCAAACGTCTTCACGTATGAAATAAAAGTCAAATTGTGTAAACATTTTTTAAAGAGCTGTAGATAAGGATCATCTTTCTTATACAAACATTTAAAAAACTAATTAAATCCCGTTCGGAAATGGTTTAAAGGATAAATTGCTGTCACAATTTGCCAATAACAAAGCATGGCGTAGGAGAGGTCATGATGTGGGCTCAATGATGAACTTTGTCTGCTTAAGTATTTAATAGTCATAAAGGTTTATTGTCATACCTTATGATAACTGAAGCTCAGAAAAAATAATGAGCTCATTATATAAGCTTACACATCCCTTTTTATATTAAATATGCTTAAGTATACTTATTTTTTGTGTGGCCTGTGGAGGCTCATAGACAGAAATGTCTGCATCCTGACAGGTTTTACTTGCATTTTTCTTGAAACTGAATAATTGGAAGGTGTGATTGTTTTGTATTTGGTAAGTGTTTAGGAAATATCTGTAAGAATAATGTAAGTTACAGGCAGTTGTGACGTACAGGTGATGCTGTCATATGTACATTAGTGATGTGTGCACACTTTCTCCTTATTGACCGGGTGCATATACAAGTTGCTTTTACTCAAGCAAATTCATGGGGCTTTTCTTTTAGTAAATTAAAAAATATTTGTTTTTAAAGTAGTGGTCAGTATTGTCTGATTTCCACAACAACATATTTTTCAGTATAAAAAAAATAGAATGGATGTCCCTTGATCAATAAGGTTGGTATGATTATGTAAGTATGATCAAGGAACTAAAGTGCTGCTTTTTTCCAACTGTTAAGGAGCCTGAACGGTATGCAAAATAAAAGTAAGATGGTAAAGGACGCTCTTAAATATTTAATTACATATCGTTTTGTCAGCATTTTAAATCAATACATGTATCGCTTAACGAAATATCGCGATATATGACCAAAAGGATTTTTCTCTACGCCCCTATAAAATATACACAATTTCTTTCATTCGAGTGTAATTTAGAAATCTGAATGAATGGATTTTGTTGTTCCATAGGATATTGTAATTTCCTCTTAACAAACTCTCCTTTCTAGTCTCTTTTATTATGTCAAATATTATAAGTAATTTGCCCATTTTGTGGCAAATTGTGTAAGAAAACAGCAAGGAAATCTAGATATAATATTTTGTTATTGCTTTTTTTTTTTTTTACAATTTATGACCTTCTCCCCCTTGACTGTTTTTGAATGTAAAAAGACTCATGTATGGTTGTTTAATTTTCAATTTTTTTATACTATCTTTCAAAACTTTAAAGTTAAAAGTAGTCAGTTTGTGTAATTCAAACTGAGCTTTAGAAAAAGATGATGCATTTAATGTACATATTTATTTATTTATTTTTTATTTTAGAATCTTTATGTACAAACCAGTTAACAAAAAAAACACACTGAGGCTCATGTATCTGATTTTACCCAACAGAAATACACTTTTTTACAAGTTTATAGTTTGTAAAATGGATAGCCAAACCCTCCAAGCCATCAGAGGTCAATTCCAGTGATTTATTGGCTGCTTGACGAAGACTTTGAGCTGCAGAGGTGTGTTTTTCATTGTTGCCTCCTCTTCTGTACGTGGAGAGACACGGCGCTGAACAAAGAGGCCGTCGTCTGAAGCTGGTGTGGCGTTACGCTCACTCAGAGTTCACCTGAAACATTGCACCAATGGCTCCAGGTAACAGGCCCTACCAGGATTCTTTGACCTTATCCGAGGAATCATCTGGAACGCTGTGAACGGCTGCACACCGGAGGGATGTGACACATCCTTAACTAATTACATATTTCCTCCCTTTAACCACATTTGACAGGCTTGTCAGAGTCTATCCAAAGTAATTAGATGTAAAAAACAAACTGGTAGGTCTGGAGTTTCTAGTCGAAAGTTCATTAGTACTTTAAGAATAATTATGTTAGTATTATTGCATTTAGCTCTACGAATCTGTGCCATAAAAATCTATTAGGATTAAAGGTAACCAAGTCAGCTATTGAAAAGGATACGTGGATAAAAATCGATGGAGTTTGTGTTTAAGCAGAGCTGGCTTTCTGACCAGACGGTAAATAAGAGGAGGGACTTTTTCTTGCTGAAACGTGAGGAAGGATTTGACTCCTGCCTCTCACTTTCTCTGTCACAGATCAGGACAGACCGTTAGGTGAGCTCGCAGCCCTTTGTGTGACACCCATCCTTAGCCCCAAGGGTCTTATCTCTGACATGAAGTGTTACACACATTCAGACACGGACGCACGGGCTTGTTGCAGCCTGAAACAGTTGAATTTGTGGACACAAAAAGTGAGAGACTATTTTAGCTTTTTATTTTGAAAGAATGTAAAAGGAAAAATAGAAAATTAAAAATACATTATATTGTATTTTGGAACTTTCCTGAAGTGTAAAATAAGACTCCTTCGTCATGTGAAAACCCGCCCGTGCTCAATAACACCTGGCAGGAAGGTCGTCTAGACAACACATAAAAAAAAAAAATTCCCTAATTGGCAAAATTCTTCGTTCTTTCATTTCAAATAATACAACATGTGCTGATATTTTTGATCATCTTCTTGAACGCTATGATGCCACGATGATAAATATGGAACATAAGTTTTAGATTTTTTATAATTATTGTGGTTTTACTACAAAGAAAAACATTTTTTTGTGATTTAAAGAGGCCGCAGAAGTACTCAACTTCTATTAGATTAGTTAATTGCTAATTAGCAATGATTGCAGTTGTCTGTAATTTGATGCAGCTCAATTTTTCCTTTTATTTTTTCTTTTTGTCTTGGGTTTATACATCTCTTTTCCACCAGCTGTCACTAAGCTATTTTTGCATGCATCCCAAACTAATAGACACTCAGCACCTCTGAAGTGTCTGAGTCTATTGTTATTCAAGCCATGTGGCATTTGGCCAAGGCTTCAGTGTTAGATGCAATTGTTAATTTTTTTTTCCTGTTACCATTTTTCTCACCCTTTTAATGCAGACTAATAAGTAAGTAAGTAAATGGTGGAAGGATGTGTGTCTGAAATCGCAGTGGCCTTTGTTGTAGATAATTAGGTTAGCAGCAAGAGCGTGCAGGTGCTGAGGGTGTGCTGTGTGCTCACGGTGTGTTATCGACTTGCTCATATTTGTAGTCTGTCAGGGGTGTCGCACTTCCCATCAGCCCCGGAGCTCAGCAACCTCTTCACTATTAAAATGATCACTTTCAATAGCAGACAAAGGAAAGAGGGAACATATCTAGTGCAGGGTATTTTCCCCACCTCTAATGCTTATCTGCCTTTTGATGTTGGCGTAATAAAAGGCCTATTGGGCTTCCACAATGACCTGCAAAATGGACAAGGGGCCAATATACTGGGCTCTGACTGTCGCTAGCATTAACTAAAAGGCCCAGACATTATGGAGAGCCGGGATGAAAGTACATAAAAAAAAGATAATAATTGAAAAATTGCCTAATGCTAAAGTGAAAGAAAATGGAACTGTGAAAAGGCACTGTAATATTCTGTTATCCCCTGTAAATGCAGCCAAACAAGAGATGCAGCGAGGCATTCTTTTTGAAATGGATGTGGTTCAATTACCTGCATGTCTAAATCTAGTTATGGCTTCCATTGTCAGACTTGAAACATAACAGGCAGTTTTGATGTAGTGTTAAAGCGTATTCTGCCCTACAACCTACATAAAATCACAAATCCATTCAAAAATGTGGAGGAGAATTAAAGCGCACAAGGAGAACAAGGTTAATTTAACTTTTATTCCGTTTCAGACTTCTCTTTGGATCCCCGCTCTAAAGGAAGAAACTGAGTATTTTATCAAGATGACACGAGCTTGTCTGTTTTTAAATTTGTTTTTATTAATGCGTTACTTTCCTTTGCAAATGGAAACCATTGGTTTGGTTGTGCGTTTTCCATCATTTGACCAAATGGAAGGCCGCTTCCTTGCAACACAAACCGCTCTGACCTGTCAGAGCATGTACGTAGGACCTCAGCTAGTTCTGACACATCGCTCAGATTTTTTATTGGACAGAAGTGCTGAGTTTTGATGCCAGGTTGGTGTTTGTATTAGTGTCACATTATTTGATAAATCACAAGACTCTGTTTTCACTGTTTCATCCTTATTGACGTGCAGTTTCATGCTGCTGCCTTTATGAGCTAATAAAGTAACACAGAAGACGCTTTAATCCTGAACCCATCAACTTATAATAGCTGTTGTTCAGCTACTTAGCTTGACTGCAAAAAAAAAAAAAACGTTTGATGATCTATTTAAAAAAATATAGGCCTTTAAGTCGTAGTAAAAATGTAAAAACAAAACAAAAAAAGCTTTAGAAACATGTATGGTTGAGGTAAAATTATCTCTACAAAGTTCCATGTTGGTTTTACACAAATACATTATATTAAAGTCCCACTACGATCATCTTTTGATCCATTGTAAAAGTGTTCCTAGTGAACTTTTAATAATGAATATGCAGTTTTAACCTAAAATCCAAAAACCTGTGTTGTTTCTAGGACATAGTGTCTGCAGAGCGGCAGCACTGCATCAGAAATTTGCCTCTGATTTGTGAGTGGGACTGATGCGCTCATTTCCCATCATCCCTTTTTTTTTACACTCTCTCCTGGTAGCTTACAGCCCCTCACACCCTAAGCTAGCTTTAGCGGTGCAACAAAAATGGTGACCAATATCGGAGCAATCCAGCCGTGCAGTTTTGAGCCAGAAAACTGGGACGTATATGGATCTGGTTATCTGCAGCTGGATGCATCGAAATAGAACAGAGCAGTGAGACCTTCCAATTGTACATGACAAGTACAAGCTTTTTTTCTTCTTCTTTCATCTTCTCAACATTTACCACTATTTGAATAGAGAAATATATTCCAAAATCTAATTTTAATGCTACTCTTTTTAATTTTTGTCCTCCATCATAAGAAAAATGGACCAAGAACATGTAAAAAAAATAAAATTTTCATTGGAGTGGGTCTTTAAAGTGAATTGTAGTCATAGTTCATAAACTGAGCAGAAACATATAATTTTATTTTTCAAAGTGGCCACAAATGTAAAGAAAATAAGATATAATATATATAATATAGGGTGTTAGTAAGACATTTATTAGCACAATAAGCTTTATACTGTTTATTAACGTACTTAGTAAGATTCATTAACATCTAAAATGAGCCCATTGTCTACTACGGTTATATTAATAATCTGCTTAAAACCTTAACAAATGTGTTAACTATCTTCGCTAACAGATTGTTGAGTGCTTTGCATCATCTCATCTGGAGTGTGACCATCACCTTATTATTTTGTCTCTGTCCTTTTTCCTGTAGGTTACGATCAAAATGTACAAACGCGGTTCTTACGGGTGGCTGGGTAAATCCCCGAACGCCACCGCTTCCATCCCCGCCACTTCTTTTGTGATGTTCAGGATCAGAGGAGAGGATGCAGATTCCAATATCTCAGTTAGCATCATTGAAAGCATCACTCTCAGCATGTGATGGAGACGGCATGTATGACGGAGGACGGCCATGACAAGCAGGAACTTAAACACAAGTGGGAAAACTTTATCTGTTAGCACTTTACTATTAAGCTTTGTGGGGATTTTTATAGTCACTTAAAAAAAATGTCACTTTTTTTTTATTCTGCAAGTCATGTTAATAAATATAGTTTTCCCATGTCTTGAATTACTAGGGCTGGCACACCCTTCACCTGCTGTTAATTAATCATTATGCTGGCTGATTATGTCACTTCAATGCAGGCAATGAGGGTTTAATGTGTTAATTGTGGCGGTTAAAAATGAGTGGCCTCTGGTACGATGAGGGCCGAGCATGTTGCTGCTTCTCTGGCTGTAATGGGAAGTTATTTAAAGCCTGTTTGGAGAGCATAAGGTGCTTTATTAATATGCCCCACCACACAGGGGAGACGAGCGTAGCTGCCAGCACCATTCATAACTGCATCTCAGTCACTTTCCATCAGTTACCAAGCCTGAGCAGCTGCGCTAACAGCTAGCAATTGTATTTAGCAGGCCTGGTAGCAGCCAAAATGATGTTAAGTCCATCACGATATCACTGCCTTCAGCTAATTCAATGAAAGGAGCTCTTTCTGTAGATGCTATCTTTTTGGAAGGCATCTTCGCGTCAAGCATAAGTGAATGTCTGCTTGGTTACCTGTGGGAGGAAACTGTTAATATTTGCATTTGTTCATGCACCTCATAATGAGTTGTCCCCTTAGCTCAAAACATTGTTTACATGATGTAGCAGTCAAAAACTGCTACTTCACAGATTTCATTTTAGGATGGAAAATTATTGTAAATTAAAGTGCGTGCAAATATAATAGCTGAACTTTTTGTTGTGCAAATGCAAATTATTTAAAGCATTTTTTTATATATATTCATGCATGTTCCTTTTTTAAATGTTTTTGTGAATAATCTTTTGAAGAAATAAACCATTTGGTGAGTTATCCGTGAAGCCAAGTTGTCTTTATTTCTCAGTGAGGTAAAAGTGACCTTTTCAGGGTCACCGTTTTACCTATTCTCCCAATTTCTTTACACCACAGTAAAATAAATGAATCATGAAAAGTTGTCAAAATGTCATAGAATACAGTGTAACTTGAGGTAATTTGATAAAGCTCAAAGCTGTGTGTAGAGTTACAACTATATTTGTTCTAGTAAGAAAATATGTTTTGCCTTTCAAAAGAAGAATACAATGTGTTTGAACATCTGAAATGCAAGCAAATCTCAATCATCAATCCTTCAGTATCATTAAAACATATAATATAATCATGTTACATCTTAAAATACTAGCAAAAATGATACTAATGCAAAAACTAAAATGGTTTTATTGTACCATTTAAATTGTGTTTTGTAGGAAATTTAAATAAAGTTTACATTTTATTGCAAAATCTGACATCTGTACTTTTGTAAAGTTTTCTTTGATTACACGTGATCTTGTTTAAGAATACTTTATCAATCAATCACTTAATTTATAGAGCAGTTTTTATCAACATGCTGCAGAACACAAGGTGCTTAACATAAAATATCTACATAAATAAAGGTTAAAACAATTTCTGAAAAGTCATAAAACAATAGATTACAAGAAGCATTAATTAAAAGGTTAAAAACACTGGCTAATACTTTATAGAGGCAATGTGTAGCTATTAGATACCTAAAAACTAGTAAATTAATACATGAGTTGTGTAAATGCTAAGTAAAAAAAATATGTCTTTAATTTACAATTTAAAAAAAATCTCCACAGATGCAGAAACTCTGGAAACTTTATAAAAAGTTTATGCTTTACTGTGATTTTACATCCGTCATTGATGCATTTTCCCCTTTGTAATATCCCATATGGGTTTTATTTTGTTTTACATTATTCATTTACCTTTTATGCGCCTTCATGGCCTCTTTCAATGGACTTAAAGGATGCTTTCCCAATGTTATTACCGGTAGTCTTTAAATTCAAACTTTACAGAATCTATCAACTCTAATACAAGACGTAACCTTTTTTGGAGTTTCAAATTAAAATCCCATAAATAATGCTGAGAATTTCTCGTTTTATTTTTCACACACCTTTTGTTAAAATATTGCTCAAAAGAGCTGCTTTAGCTATGAAGGTACTACTGCATACTCATGTTCAATCAGACTTGTGAAGGATCTGTGTTACTGGACCTCATCTACCGTCATTTGTCACCGCTAGGCCACAAGGTTTCCTTAAAGCCTTATTAAGGAGATGGAGGGTATCCATCAACAGCTCACTCTGCTCTTTGAAAGCATGCATCACGTCTCCAACGTGGTAAAAGACTACAGATTAAGGATGGATGACTGGCCACGGGGACAAAGAGAACCCTGTTGGGCAGCGTGGTGGTGACTAGGAGGGGAAGCTGAGCGGAAATGGACATGGAGATCAGACCAGAACACAGTGTGACAAGGTAACAAGGTAAACCTGATCCAGGCTGCAGCTCCACTGGAAACTGAATCAATAAGGGTTCTGTTAAAATGAAACTCCTCACGGAAGCTTTAGGTGAAGCCATGTCAAAGGTGAATCAACAAAAGAAGAGGAGATGTTTTCTGACCTCCTGCAAGGATTCTGTTTTTAGCACATTATTTTAAAATTCACATTAACTTCCACTTTCTTTGTGATGTAGACTAGCTCAACTATGGAAGAGACATCTCTCTCAGACACTTTTAGGTACAACTATTAGAGCTGCAAGCATGTTGATGGAGGACTGATATTTACTGCACTTCCCTCCACTGCTTGATGCACTTTGTCAAGCAAATGAAACCGTTTGACCCCATTACGCAAACACCCCATCTTGTGTCGCTGCTGCTTCAGCTCGACAGGCTCAAAGGTTCTGACCGAGCTGGTGTCAATATGCTCTTTTTACCTGTAATATTTTCAGAGATGCAAGCCTGTTTCGTCTGTAAAGGGCTCTACAGATGAAATTGTGTTGCTCTGAGAGTCTAACCCTACATGTAAAGCTATATTTTCTCTGTAAGTGGAAAAACTGTTGTAGAAATGAGAGTTTCTCCAAACATAAACACCAAATTGTCAGAAGCCACAACTTTTAGTCGATGGTTTATCCCTTTGAATCTTTTTATTTCTAATATTTTAGTTATTTCATCAAGTTTAATCTTGTAGTTTTGTTTTCTTGAGCTTCAGTATAAATGATCCAAATTCAACTCTTTAATTTGAAAATAACAGAAAATATTCATATTTATTAATACTTTGCTACAGAATATTGTAATACTAAAGCTTCTTCTTCAAAACATTTAAACAAAAAAATAATAATACCTATTTTTACATCACTTAAAATAGGAAGATGTGATGGAGTCGTTATATTTCTGCACTATTTGGTGTTCGCAATGAGAAAGTCATGGGGATCAATTCAGAAAAAATAAGGTAAATGCCCAAACATATTAGAAAAATACTGAATTTTATCCCTTTTTGGAGGGTGAGTTTAAAAAAATTGTTATACGCTTGTGCAGTGGGCCTGGTTTGAATCTCAACTGGGTATTTCTGAAAATGGATGGATAGAGTATAAACATTAAACGATCTCAAATATAATAGCTCATGGGGGAAACTAAAGCAGTCTGATAAACCAGCAACTGGGCAGGTTGCTCATTCAAATTTTGTTTTAGATGTTAATTGATTAAATCATCTTTTGGTAAGCATCAAAATGAGAATAAATCCTAAAATATATTTTAATCAAATTGCAAGGCAAGCAGTAGTTAAGCAGCTGCATTTGACCCATTTAGACCCGACGCAGCATCAGATCACAGGAGTTTCTGTATTCAAAGGACACCCCGGTTCCTAATGGGCTAATCCAAAACTTGTGTGTGAGAGGGTTAAGAGAGCTCACAAGAATAATGGACTGATGAAACACAGTCAAAAATCTCTAAATGCATTTTACAACAGGATAAAGTGTGATTGTGGTGGAAATGTAACTACATGCTACGGTTTGCAGGCTTTTATGCAACCACTAGAACGTGATGATGAAAGGAGGCGAGGCACCCCTTTTATGCCCGCCGACCCCTGTTCTGTCACCTCTTCAGCGTGAAAGCAGCAGGATTTCAGAAGAGTTTTCCTCCTGCGAATGTTCAAATTAGGCCTCATCGAGGTTGTATTGATATTTTTTACATAGGGGAGTATTATGACAATAATTAAAACAGCTTTGGTGCAAGGAGTTGCAGAAATGTACCTGCAGAACACCAAAGACACATATAAATGAGAAAAATTACGCTTTTTTTGGTCAATTACTGCTATTGACATGACCACCATACAGCTATCTGTGTTTAGCACAAGCTGTCTTTTCTCCTCTCTTCCCCTGCTATTGAGAGAGTACATTAGCCAGGCTGAATGGATGTATAATGCAGAGGGAGCAGGGCAGGGAGTTGGAAGTCATACAGCTCACTTCATGGCTGTGTTTCAGAGCTCTTTTGTGATTTTTTTTACCTCCAGAGTGTGGTTTTTGCTGCACACTAACAGGTCCCCTCTTCCGAGCAATCCTGTCACTTGTGAATATTTTGCATTATTTTATAAAGTTGCAGTTCAGTGAACCAGGTTATGACACTGATGGCACATTGTCTAAATGGACCACCTGAGCGAACGCTTGTGACCGTGGCGTTTCCGGCAGACTGCAGGGTCACAGTCACGGGCGCACAAATGCTGGCTTGCTGCCGCGCGCCAAAACATCCATCACTCTATTTCATTAGCGCTGCCCTTTGACCTGTTCCACATAATGTTGTAAAATGTGTCAGGTGAAAGATTATTGAGAGGCATGCGGTGATCAATATATGAATAAGAGAGTGTTGCTGCTGGCAGGGGCTGCAGAATCAAGCTCCATACAATATTTTTGCTGTCTGTCACGGAACAGAAAAACAAATGGAGTGGCCCAAGGCAACAGCCATCAATAACAATATGATGTGTGGACAATGATGAATTAGAACCAGACATCTCAATGCCTTGCTGCAGTGCATAGGAATATAATTAGATGAGTGGATTGATCTGTGTGTTCCCGTTCGTTTGCCTAATAGGTATGGGAGTCGATGGGGCAGAACGCCATGTCACTTTACAGAATTCAGAAAAGTTTATAATGTCCAATAATCAAAAGCTGTTTATGAACGCTCCTCCTTTTTGTGACATTGATTTGGATCTATAATGCACCGCAATCACTGAACGCTCAGACGGAACGCACTTTCAAAATGACAAATGTATTTTATATTCAATAACATCGACTTTTTTCTTACATAGCAACAAGTTTGACTTCTAAACACATTTAAATTCAGAAAAAAAGTAATTCTTAATACTTATAATTTATTAAAAATTACATCAAATAAGATTAACTATATCTGACATTTTTTTGTAGTATTCTCTATTTTTCTACTACTTTATCATGTTTGTATAACATTTTTTATAGATTTAATTGAGTTATTAGTTTGTGTTTATTTCCCTAATGCACTCTTATATGTTTCTATGTAGAAAAAAATCTTCAATTTTTATAAATGAATCATCATAAAATACAATAAATCCAAATTATTTACATTTTGAATGCATATCAACCCTAATATGACTAACATTTGGTGTTGCTGGGTGCTAACATAACTGTCACAATCAGAGAATGAATGAATCTTATTGTAGAGCAGAAATGTGAGAAGCATCAGACACGCAAACAGACTGACAGTGAGACGGAAGTGTGCTTTATTGATCTGGAGCTGTCTGCCATCCACTGAGGTCTTCACTAGAGTTGTATCATAAATAAATACCTCCAGCTCCAGCTATTGTGCTCCTTTATTTATGTCTCTTGTCATTTTGTGTGAATACCAGCTAGAAAAAAAAGAAAAAAAGGAAAGTGACACCTAATTAGTTGATAATAGTTTTCCTGAAATTGTATTCCTGAGGGAATTGTGCCAGCAACACCTCGCTTGAAATGGATCCGCGCAGTCGGTTAAATCTCGCCAGCAGCCACTCAGAGGCTCAGAGGAAACTTGAGCCTCAAAGATGAGGTGCATTAGTTCTGCTAAGCTAACCGTGAATGCTAATTGCAGGAAGGACAAACTGTAACCCTTGCCCTGTGGCTGTAATGACTTTTGGACATATGGAGAACGTGCAAAAGGCCTGCAATGTGATTTAACTTTTAATTTAAAAAATTGCTTTTTTTTCTGTGAAAAGAACTCAACATTCCTCCTCACTATGACGCAACAGGTTCTGTATGTAATAACAGAATATGTGTGATAGATATGCTGGATTTTATCAAATGGATCAGTTTTGTCTCAGTCCTTGTAGTTTCATCGCTTGAGGAAAGCAGCAACCCAGATTTGACACAATATGACACCTTGTGTGTCTGCGAAAGATTGTTCTGAGGTGGAAACCATCTGTTTTATTTGTGAGATAAGCTGAATCAGGACAAAAATATAACAATATCTAAGAAACGTGAAAAAATTATCTTAAAAAAAACTTTAGGGAAATATTTAAACCATTTAATGTCTATTAATGTACTTCCTTTATGTCATATGGGAACATAAAACTAAATTCATGTTCAACAAATCATTAAACAAGTCAAAAGGCTTTTAGTGCAACATATGTTAAACATGTAAATATCCTTAGGATAAAAAAGCAGGACTCAGGCAAAGTGCAGTGCTAATCAATCCTGTTTTATTGATGTATTTTTATTAAATCCAGGAACATGATCTGCAGATAGCAATTGATGTCAAGTTTAAGGGGTGCCGACATCTGTAATATCCCTTTACTGAAATCACACAGTTTAAAAAAACATTTTTTTTTGTGTGAAATAACACATCCTCTCTGGACGGCAAGAAATCTGGCCTCATGATTCCAAAAATCTTAAAATGAAAAAAATAAAAATAAAAAAACACACTGCCATGTCACACAAATAGATTTTTGATTTACTACAGTCCAGCTCCCAGGTGAGCACCCCTTTCACTAGTCAGGCTGGTGCTGCTCGCCTGACAGCCCAGGACAGAGATGGATGAGGGTAAGCGTGACACCTAGCAGTGGGTTACATGGCCTTGAGCTTAATCTCTAATTGGGCTCTAATGTAACTACAAGGCCTTGGAGAAGATGTTGTCTTGGCCACCAAAGCTCTTTAAAAGCCTCCCTGGGGCAAGGGCAGCTTGGATGAGGTGCTGTGGCAGGCCACAGTCATGTCCAAGTGAAAGCGTTAGGTTTCCACATCCTGGACATTAGTGGAAACAGGACGAGAAGGATTTTGACACAGATCCTAACAAGCTGCATCCTCATTGTGCTATCACTCTCAGTAAAAGAAAGAAAGACTTGTGTTTTTTAAGGGTTTTGTTAAAAAAATGAAGCAAAATACTTAAAAAAAAACAGCAAGGAAGTCTTGAATGTAAGAAACACTGATAATAAATGTTATTTTTTTGTAAAGCAAAAAGCAATTGTTGAGTTACAGGTCTGTACCTGTATTTTTAAAGCTTCAGGCAGCTAATTTAAGTTTTGTTTCACAAAAACGTAATTTTATCTTCCTGCACTTGGTTTGTAATGAAGCACAAACAGAATTTGTCTGTTTTTACATACAAAGTGTCAAAAGAGGGCACTTTTTGGTCTAGAAAAACAACTTCAGAGGTTTTCCTATTTAAATTGGTTTACAGAATAGCCAAACTGGTGTTTTAATGAAACTTCCCAAGTCGTTATTGTGAATAAGAACATATTCTTAACAGCTCACCTGTTCAACTAAATAAAAAGTAAACATAATGTAGGTAACTTTAGTTAAAAAGTTCTTGCAATTAGTAGATCTAATAATTCTTCACTCAGAAAATATATTTTCAATTCATCCCATTTATGAATATGTTTAAATAATTGATTTTTTCTAAAGGCTAAAACTAAATATTTTTATATAACAATTCTTAACTTTATTCATACATGTTCTACTTTTGTTCACTTTTAACAAAATTGGTTGTGCAAAAAACCTTGAAAAACAGAAATAAATTCCATGAAAATGTTTCTCCAATCAAATCTGGAATCTGTGATTTGAATTGATTTGGTATTTTGGGAGTCATTTCTAGCTTTATGAATCAATCTTATATTAGACTGTTTATTTGCAGCTTTTAAACATGTAAAACATTGGTGTGGTTGTTGGACACTGTTTACCCATAAATCCACCAAAATAGCAAATAATAACCACTTATTCCTTTAGACCTTAATGTCTTTTTATAGCTTTAGCTAGAAAGCATGAATCATGTGAAAGCCCTGATTTTGCTATATTTTTAACCATGGAACTAAAAAAAAAAAATGTACTTTACGGTTGAATTACAAAACCCTTCCTGTCCTGTTGCTTTAATTTGTGCCAACAATTATATTAAGACTCAGAAATTCATTTAAAAAGCTTAAAATACAAGTGTAATTTTCTTTTATAAATCACACTTAATTGTTCGCAGTAGCAAAAATGTTAAAAATAAACCCGATAAAAAGCCTACGAGGTGTCAATATTTTCCTAACATACCATGTGATTTCCCCGTTTCTGCACGGCTTATGAAGGGCGGTATCATCAGCATCATACAATATTAGAAAGCAGGATTGTGAGATAAGGTGTCTGGCTGAAGGTCATCTGTGCCTTCCCGAGTGAACATAAGAGCCCTTTGTGGTTGGATTAAATGTACCTGACAGTCTGTTGCAGCACAATCCTCCATTTTAATTGTCATGTAACGGTTTCATGTAGAGCCAAACTGTCTGCAACACTTCTGCGGTTGGAAAGAAGAGCCTGGCCACATGACCACAGATGTGGTTATCTGGATGTTTGCTGGGGGGGCAGATGACCCTGGGGAGGCGTCTTTCGACACAGACGTAAGGGGGCGAGACGCTGATGGAACGAAGTAATCGGCACCAATTTGTTAAATTAATTCTTAAAAGGTTCTGAGTAAAAGGAGATTTTGTTGCAACACTTTGATAAAAATAAGCCTTTATTACACCAGTCAAAGTGGCTGCTGTGTCTGAAGAACAGAGATCAATACTAGACTAGAAAATTCAAAGATCACAGACAAAAACTGTAATCCACTAACAAATCCCCGACCGTCCTGTGAGCCTCATTGGGCCTAATGACATCTTAATATGAACATGGTCTCCAAAATGAACCGCACAGACTCCCAACTTCAAAGGCAGACTCATTACCCACACTCATTAGAATTAGTCACATCGTTTTAATAAAGTAAACAAATTATTTCCAGGATGCCACAAAAACAGAGCCATTAGATGAAAAACAAAAAAACACAGACTTCTCAAGAAGAACTGACAGCTCGTCTGCTTTGACTAAAAGGCTTTAGAAATCACATTACTCTGCAGTGAAAAACAAATTGTTATTTTACAGGGAGCTGCTTTTTGTTGCTGTTGCCATTCATGCAAAACCAGACTTCATTGAGTAGATCTGAATCCCATTTCAGAATGGAGCTGATGATATAGAACCTTGTTTTATTGTGAAAATTAACTATTAATATAAACAAATAAGTAGTGGCAGATATAAACCACAGAGCTGTAACGTCCATCAGAAAAGGTCACTGTCTGGGGCAAGTGGAGCCCTCAGCAAAACCAGAGGATCATTACCTTCTTTCAACACATCATCAAGAAAACAACTTCTCCAGCTCTGAAACATTCCAAGCATTTCTGAGGTTTTCGTTCTTGCAGGTAGTTTTACTTTTCACTGCAGGTTTTTTTTTTCTTTTTTTTCTGAGGGGGTAAAAAAGTATTAGTAGATTCCAGCCAACCTGTTGGGAAGTAAAAGTGTGATCCATATAGAGCTATGAATTATTAGGACATCACTACAAGAAAATATCAAAAGGGCTCTTTTAAATGAGCGTGTTTAAAGTGACAACACAATGAAATATTTAACAAGAGACAGGAAAGTCTAACAAACACTAGATAAAACAAAAGGATGCAAAAATGAAAAAAACAGAGGGAAACAAAGAGTTATAATACACTGGCTGCCAGCAGATGAACATGGCTTGATGAAGGTTTCATCCGCACAGGAAACCACTCCACTGTACACTTAGGTAGATCTGAAAACCAAGAATATGATAATGGATTTATTTGGGCAACATTTAAGGAGAAATAATTTAATTTTAGAAAAGTTCTTAAAAAAAAAAAAAAATTACTACATAATGCTATTTAATACTAGTTTTCCTTTTAGCCCCATAGGTCAGATTGTTGATGTATTTGTCTGTATAAGGGAGTGAATTAGTTACATTTAACCATTTTAGCACTAAATGCTGTAACAAAAAAACTCAGGTGTGTTAGGAAGTCAAACTAACTTCTTCAAGCTCTCAAAAATATACATTTTTGATGGTTAAACACAGGCGATCAATTGAAAAGCAGTTTAGTTATAGCTACTAAAGCTGAAATTGAAGACATGGTGTAACATCAAAAGGCAACCCATCTTCTCATTTTTGTACTTTTAGTTATGCTTTCTAAGTTATTAATTTAGAGTTTAAATTTGCTCAATTTGAATATTTAAAAGGCTCTAGGATTGTCTGGGTAAAACTCGTCAAGTTTATAGCATAAAAAACTGTTTATTCACAGGTTACATACTATTTTTTGCTAAAACAATTCACATAAGTAATGAGATATTGGATGAAAATACTCACACGCAACCAAGAATTGGCAAAAAAAAAATGACACTTTTAGTGATAATTAAACTGTGCACATTTAAAACATTAACAGGAGCAAAGTAAAGTAACTTTTTTGATGACGTAAAGGTCTATGATTCTACCAGGAATTTCTGTTTGTTAACACAAAAACTCATTACTTACAGATACAATTCTTAGAAAAGCTTGCAGGAAAAAGTGCATTCGATGAAATACAACAGCACCTTTATAGTAATCCACCCCAAGTTACATTCAGAAAATTAAAATGTGTGAAAAGATAAATGAAAACCTCAAATAGTGGATACAGAAACGAATAATAACAGAGCAGCTTTGCATTCTACAACACACTTGTTTGTTTGATACAATGAATACATGCTTACAACAGCCACAAAATCTATAGGGACTAGTTTTCAATTCCCATCTGTCTTTCAGCTGTTGGATATTGAAAAGAGGATTAAAGGAGATATAGATCAGAATGTGTTGCAGCTGGATCTGCCCCTTTATGAGGTGAACTCCCCCCACAGAGCTGCAAAAAGGCTATTCAATCCTAGGGGCAATGAAGGAGAACAAGACTCACTTTGGTTTTGTTTCAGCATCTGTGACTTGGCGAATAAAGATGGCGTCCTCTGGGTGGCTTATGTCTCCCTTTTCTTGCATGTAGGAAGAGGCGATTGCGAGCATTGTGCCATCGTTGCTGAAAGCCAGAGAGGCAATGCTGGTCGGGTAGCGGTGGAACTGACAGAGGCGCTTCTTGTTGAAAGGGTCCCAGATGTTCACGAAGCCATCTGAACCACCTAATGGAAGTATAACTCAAGGTCAATCACAATGTTACACTGAAATTGGCTTCTATTTTTTTAATATAAGCTTTACAAAACTGCTGCAACATTTTGATAATTAAGCTTAAGATGAAACAAAATGTAACTTTTTCCATGTATAAAATAGTTTATACCTGTGGCAAAAGTATTGTGAACACTGTGAAATGAGATGGCATTGACAGGATAGACATGCTCAATTCCATCCTCTTTCAGTCGGTGGCACTTGAATGCATACTTCTTCTTCTGAACCTCCTGGCTCGGGTCCAGGTACTCCACAGCTACACGTCCTTCAATTGAACTCAGAACATAGCCCTAAAGCCAGAACAAAATGTGGGAAATACCATCAAAACTTTTGACAAAAAGAACTTTCTTGATATGTGACTTGTCTGTGTACCTGTTTGTTGGGGAATGCCCTAATGCAGCGAGTTTGATACTTGAGACTGGACTCCCGTCTTTGCTGCACATATCCCATATTTCTCAAATCCCACACCAGGACTCGTCTTCCAGCTGTTCCAACAATCAGCCTGTCCCCAGCAACAGAGAGGGTGTACACCTTTCAAAAGAGGTGGAAGGTATTAGTTCGGAAAAGGAATGCATAAACATTTAATGGGGCATTTCAGGGAATATACAATAATATAGCAACTTAGAAAAGGACATTGATGCCAAAAATTTAGCATTTACCAACTAGAAAATTGTTATTGTGCAGCAGTGGTTAAGTATGAAAAAAAGTGTAATTTGCCTGATAAGCAGATAGTAATGTTTTTAACCTTCTCTCATAAAATACACTGAGCTCATATGTACAAGTAGAAGGTGTGATAAAGGAAAACTAATCAAGTTACTGCATAAATTCCTACAGGATTAAGTTAGATCACGGTCATTAAAAAAAAAGCTATATAGAAAAAAAAACACAAACAAAAACAAAAAGATCAAAAGTATCAGAAAAAGACTAAAAGTATTCAGATACAAAGTAAATGTTTTATCTTAAATAACAAAAAAATCTAAAGTAAGTAACAATAGTCAACTTCTTATACCTTGTATGCTTAACAATTTAAAACTGTAACTGACTTAACAAAAAACATCCAGATAATTAATTACATTTTCATAAAGAACAAAATTCTGCATTAAATTGACATTAGTTACCTTTTCAGGTTGAGTAAATGTGCCAGCATTGCAGGGCGTCCTTGGGTCCCAGAGACGAACTGACCTGTCCCAGCTGCCTGTTACCATTACGTTAACCTCCGGGCAGTACTCCACACAACGAATTGGGGCATCATGTGCGCCAACTATTGTATCTGTTTGAAGAATAGATACCACTTATGGAAATTTGCAATGCACCTAATCCAAAGGATTATAAATAAATGAAGTTTTTAAGCATACCTTGATCAGTGTTCAAATCATGCATTTTTAACTGTGCATCTAGACCTCCACTCCAAGAATGTGTTGGATCCTGCAAGTATAAGGTTTTATTACTTTTAACAAGCGGGACTTTTTTTTTCCTCCAAGATTTTTGAAATGGAAAAAAATCCTGTCACCTACATAAAAAGCACAGTCAAGAACTGGAGCTGTGTGCTGGTACTTCATTCTCATGGTATTGCCTCCAACATCAAAGAGACGAACGGTACAATCCCAAGATGAAACCAGAAGGAACTGGGCTGTGCTGGGGCTGAACTTGGCCGCAGATATGCTGTCCTCTGGCCCCTGATTCAGTTTATATTCATTTGAGCCCGTCATCTGCAAAAGAAAAAAAAATTGGTCATCTTAAACATTTGAGACCTTGTAATTAAATTGCCATTTCTGTGAAGAAATAAGTAAAAGCATCAAACTGCTTGGTAAAAATATTAGTGTTAAACTAGATGAATCCCTAACGTATAAATTATATTCATTATGTGAAATGCATTCAGAGAATCATTATCTAGACATTTATTTAAGAAAACTACAAAGCTCCAAAGGTGAAAAATATAAAAAAAAAAATAAGATGTACACCAGCAGATTCAATGAAAACATTTAAGCTAGGTTTCTAGCAAATTGAAACATCGGATCTTTAAAATACAAAAATAAATGCAGTTCTTTTGGTAAAAGATTGTTTGGTTCTGACGTGAAGTCACGGTTTTAGCACTAAACATTTTAATAAAAGACGGCTTTTGAGTTTATTGGTAGCCTGACTTCAGTTTAGCTAGCACTGCTATGCTAGGTTTGGCTAGTTGCAAGATAATCCTCAAAGAATCACGGTAAAGCTATTACTTTACTTTAAACTGGTGACAACGTTTATCTAATTGTTTAAAATGACTAAATAATCACCCCATTTGAATCTATAAATCGACGAAAATTCATTTTAAAATCAGCAACTCGCTGCTAAAACTAGCATGGAGTGGCTACTCTGTAACGCCAAGAAGCCTCAAAAGGGGCAGTTTTGCGATACTTACCGCTTCCGCTTTGTATCCTAAAAACGCAGAATAAACCTGTTATTCAAAACTATATAAATGGGTAGGTCTTGACTTCTGAAGAAATTACAAAAACGGTTGAGTAGAAAATGCTAGAAAACAGTAAAGCTGCGTGTGGCTACCGAGCTCTCATGCTACCGTTACAGCAGGAGCAAGGCGATTGGTGTAAACGAATGTTCAAGTTCGCGCGCGCCCTATCATTGGTCAATTTCAAGATGACGTTATTTCCGTTGTCTCAACACAGATCACATGGCAGAGGTCTTTTCCTGCTGTCTTGTTTATGGTCAACGAAGTAGCTAATTTTAGGTTTTATAGGGAAAAATACACACATTTTAATCACAGTGAGGCAGCGTCAAAATTAATTTTAAAAGGCTGTAATTTTATTTCTTTTCTTTCTTTCTTCTTTTTTTTGTTTTTACCTTTGTAGATAAATTTGCTCCCGCAATTTTAGATTTTTAAAATTACATTGAGTGTAGGCCTATTGGTGTTGTGGAATCTACGTTTTTCTCAGCTACCTGTTGTTCATGTTTATTATACATTTTTGCACTATTAAGCCCAGTGTCCTAGTAAAAACAACAACTGTAAAGGCTATTGACTATTGCCTCAAAATACATAAATAACTAATCATGTTCTTAATGTTCAAATCATACCATCGCATAAATAGTAATACTAATAAAACATCAGTAAGAAAAAAATAATACAGACCTAAATATTGGGATTTTTCTTTTCTGACTTTTTTCCACAAGACAGCTGAACAAATTAAGTCAAATTAAAATTAATATAAGAATATCCAACAAATAATACATGTTAGGTCGATAGTTTTTATTATTATTATTATTATTATTATTTCTTGGTTGTAGTTTTATTTTTCACGCGTTTTTCATACATTTTATTTTAAATAGCTGTTGGCCTTGAATCTCAGCTGAATAAAGCAATAATCAAAAAAATCATGCAGGGAAGTGACACTTAAATCATTAAAATACATCAACTTTTTTTTTTAAACAAATCTTTACTGAGTACGACCACATTATATACAGAATTTGAAAAAAAAAATCAAAACACAAAAACAGACACCAAAATTGCCTTATAGCTTTTAAAATGCCTCTAATACTTGCAGCTATTTTTTGAAGGCTTAAATGATTGTCCTCACATTTACAAAGCAAAAAAAATCCTCTCCATCTCTTTAAAATGAGCAATGAATGACAGGGCCCTTTGCCTGTATACGGCAGCATTATTGCACAATAATCAAAAATAACAAATTATTTAATGACACATTTTTAAAATTCAAATACGGACACAGTTCTTTCAAAAATACATAGAGACATTCAACCCTTTTTTAAACCAGTAAAAAAAAACATACATATTAATAGCTGAAGTCATATTTTGTAGTTAATAATAATAATAATAATAATAATAATAATAATAACTACTTTTACCCTTTAAATCTACAAAATATACAAAATGTTATCTGGTTTTTCCTTTTTTCTTTTTAAAAACACAGTGACATTGTCTCAAACAAAATCCTTAAACTGGCCTGAGAAGCGGCACTGCATTGGAATAGTACATGTGGTGGGGAAAAGACAGCAGCGACTGGCTGCCGGGCGAGTTTGTCCCGGGGCCCCCGGTCGTTTCTGGGGCCCCGCTGTCGTGGTAAAGTATGGGGACCCTTACAATCCTCTGCGCCGCCGCGTGGCTCATATTGGCCGCCTCCAGTTCCGCGGCCAGCTGCCGTTTCCACTTATTCCTGCGGTTCTGGAACCAGATTTTCACCTGCGTCTCGGTCAGGTGCAGCGACGCGGCGAGGCCCGCGCGCTCCGAGCTGCTCAGGTAGCGCTTGATGTCGAAGGTGGACTCCAGCTGGAAGACCTGACTCCTGGAAAACACTGTGCGCGTCTTCTTCTTCCGACAGGGCTTCTTCTCAGAGTCCAGGTCGTCGCCTTTCCTCATCCAGTCATCCTCTTGGTCGGTTTCTTTCTTTGGCTCCTCTGCGTCACTCTCATCCAGCGCTATTTCGTCGTCTGCGCTTTCCTCTTTGGATTCTTGGTCACTTTTGGGGGGATCTGGGGTGTGCCTGTCCAGTATTGGTGATGTCTCCCTCTGGTTCACCTTTTCAGCTCCTTATAAAAAAAGATAAAGTTGATAATTGGTACAAATGCAAACTAATATGTGTTTTTACGCAACAGAAACGCTCAAATATATTTCAATTAATCCCTATTTTAACTGATCTCGCGAATATTTTACCTAAAATATACCAACATGTTGGCAATAAACATACAAAAGACTGAAAATATGTATTTACCCGCTGTCCTGAAGTGCGTCCCGAGCGCATATGGGTACCACCAGGCTGACGCTCTTTCCAAATACTGCGCCGGCAGTCCGATTCTCTGAGCGGGCAGCTCAAACCGAGGGAGGGACAAATCTCCAAGTCGAGTAAAGAAGCTGCTTTCAAAAACTCCTTTGGACGAACCGAGCCCGTTCTTTGGCTTGGAGGGCTTGTCTTCAATGTTCAGCAGGTTCTTGATGGAGAACGGCGAGTCTTTTGCGGGTTGGCGAGCCTCTTGCGCATCAGAGTCTGCCATCGCCGTTCACTTTTGGATGAGGATCACCATAGACAAAAATCCTAAAAGCGGCTTTAAAGATAATCGGCTGATTTGTTTGTCTTTGTTAAATCAAAGAGGTAAAAACTCAGGAGAGCCAGTCGGCTCCTCAGGTGGACGCGGAGACAAGCGCGTCAAACTTGCGCTGCATCGCAATGATGGAAAAAACAGGAATGCCACCCGAGTTAAAACGCGCTCGGCTCTTGCTATTGGGCAGGTGCATTAGCAAATGGGGTTTGAGATGCAAAACGCCAGCGGATTCCGCAGAAAAAAGGCCGCGCAAGCGTTTTGGCTCCGGGCTCAACAGTAATGCACCCACTTATCATCCAATTAGATGAAAGGGGAAGATGTCGCAGGGATTTTGGGGTGGAGGTGGGCGTGCGCAATCACCTGTCAGGAGTCTAAACTGAATGAATGGCACGGATGTTTATGAGTAAACACAACTAAAAAGTCTGACCAACAAAAAAATGCATTTACGCAAAACGTGAATGGGTATTTAAAAAAATGAAATTGTATTTTTATTGTTGAAACTCCAAAAAGGAATCAACCATTCAATGTGTGCTTCTTGAAAATGTTCCAAAGTGACCCTCTGATGGATTTGGAACATAATTTTATTAGTTGGGAAGTGCTTCAGGCGAGGAAAAAATGTCATGCTTTTGCTGCACATCAGATTTATCCATCAAAAAAACAATCTCTGTCACACATGAGCAAACTGATTGATATATTTATTAGAACCATCAGTTAATTTTCACAAACACTTGAGGGGGAAATAAAGAATTTACACACAGGGAAGCTGAAGAGAAAAAAAAATCCTTGAAAAGACAAATTTAACATTCACCATTTAAACCAAACAGGAAGCAGATGCAGAGAACTAATCAAACAAATTGAATTTGCTCAACCTGCCTGCACACAGTCTGTCCTTTTAGCTTGTGAAGCGCTCTTCAGCTCCAAAGGACAACACTGTGTTTAGTGAAAAGCTACTTGAATCTTTGCATAATTAGAGGTCTCATAGCTGTGCTAAAGATGGGGGTGGAGGAAGAGGCAGCAGAGCTTTGCAAAGGCAAGGTAAAAAAAAAAAAAAAGGATGATAGCTGTGTGTTTTCATCAGATTACATTCATTAAAACAGACAACTGTGAGTGGATCAGAGAGGGGGGAAACCACTCAATCAGACATGCACGCCCGGGCCTGATGGGCCTCCTTTTTCTATTTCATTAAGTGATTTTTGGAGGATATCTTAATGGCTTGTTTTCTGCCAAAGCTTTATTTATAACCCGTCACTCACCAAAAAAGATAAAGTAAAAAGGTGAAATGTTTTAAAACACAATTTTATTCAAATTTTGAAAAATTACTCATTTTTACATCTTCAATGACTAAATATTTTTATTTTAAATTTAAATATATTCACAATTGCTGTGCCTTTATGCATTAGAATTGATACGTTTGTAAAAAAAAATGGTATACACAATAAAATGGGCATATAATCTGTATTAATTTGCATTATTCTCCTTGAAATATGTTAGCATTTGGGCAGGTTCATTGGCTAAAATGAATCAATTTAAGGCATCAACAAAAATCTCCAGAACTACTCCCCCTCCAAATCAGTTTAATCACATATTTTTTTAATTAAGAAAAAAAAATATTCATTAAATCAAGACACCATGCTCAAAATAGTTCTCAGTTAAGTAATGTGGCTACAGCTTTATTTTACACAGCAACACACAGGCCTGGGAAATGTAATTAGCCTCGACTGTAAAAATTATCAATGAGTGAATTATGCAGGGACGGCTCTTTTCATCAGAAGCACCAGCATAATTAAACTGATTTAAAATATCATTAGAGCTGACAGGCTGTTAAAGGACATGATAATTGACTGCCCTTTCAGTGAGGAGCTGCTCCTTCAGAGCTCTGGGGTCACTCAGGGAAGTGCTGCCATCTAGTGGGATATGTGGGAATTGCCCATTTAAAGCAGCTGATATCAGGAATTTCTAACAACTTTTGAGAGAAAGACAAAGATTTTCTGAAGGCACTGAAACATTTACACAATACTGTAGCCAATATCCTCCAAAAATAAATCCATGCTTTACAAACTAAATCAGGTTTTCTTAAATTATTTCCATATATTCATAACAAAAATTGGACATTTTAACAGAATATGGCAAATGTTTGGAGTTTTGATAGGAAATTAAACAAAATAAAATAAAAAAAGTACTTCCAAACCTTAGAAAACTAAAAAGGATATTTGCTAAACCATTTAGAACAAATTTATACCAGTAAAGATCAGGAAAAACTGTTTAAATACAAAAGCAGGTCTACAGAAATAAAGTGTAACATGTGATCTATGAGGCGGCTGTTTCACTGCTCAAACTCCTTATCGATGAACTTGGCCATGGTGGACAGCTGGATGTTTGTCGTTCCTTCATAAATAGTTCCTGCACAATAATCCAGAAGAAAGAATTAAAGCTTGAAAGCACAAAAAGGTTTATTTTATACAACCAAACAGATTCTAATTTGAGCAGAGACCCACAAGGTGTTTGCATGGAAGTATAACAATAAGTGTCAGAGGAATTCTAAGAGAGTCTGATTACAGACGCAGCTATTTCCCCGCCCAGCTCTGCTCCAATCACAAGTCTGTCTGACCTTCCTGCAGCTGCTGCGTCCTTAGATCAAGTACACCATATCTGAATAACAACGTTCAGAAAAACTGGAGGTAAACTCACCAATTTTGCAGTCTCTGTAATATTTTTCAATGGGGTAGTCTTTAGTAAAACCTACGCCTCCCATCCACTCAATGCTTTTGGATGTGGTTAGAGTTGCAACCTAACGAAACAAGAGAATGAAAGACATGAAAGTTGGAAAATATTTATAATGAAATAAATAGCAACAACTCAAGTGAAGGATTTGATTTTAGTTATAATAAAAAACACAAGCTCACCTCAGCGGAAAAGTACTTGGCCATGCAGGCCTCCTTAATAAAAGGTCTGCCGGCTTCCTTCAGACGAGCAGCGTTGTAAGTCAGCAGTCGAGCAGCTTCAATCTGTGTCGCCACGTGGGCTATTTGGTGCTGCATCCCCTGGAACAAAACTTAGTATAAAAACCTGCAACAAACATCTTTCACCCTAGAATCAGGAGAATGGTTCCAACCTGGAAGTCAAAGATGCGTTTTCCAAATTGCACTCTCTGTCTGGTGTAGGGAACTGCGAGGTCAAAGCAACCCTGTGCAAGCCCAACCATCTGAAACAGAGAGTTTCAGATTTGCAAGGTTCCAAATGATCATTTTAAGTGTGTTAATTAAAAGGACAGAAGTCGTGAGTTTACCTGAGCTGCAATTCCAATTCTGCCCTCATTCAACATTCCGATGGCGTATTTGTATCCATGGCCGATCTCACCTAAAATGTTACTTTCTGGTACCTAAACACACAAAGTTAAGAAAACAACATGTAAACTTAGAGGTCTCAACACTCCAACATTAATTAAACAAATGCAGAATTTTTGTTTGTACCTTGACATTGTCAAAATTAACTGGGCAGGTTGAAGACGCACGCAGACCAAGTTTGTTTTCCTTCTTGCCAATCTCAAGCCCCTCAGTTTCCCGGTCCACAATAAAACAAGTGATGCCCCGGTACCCCTGCAAAAAAAGAATAAAACAACATATTTTAAAAAGCGTTTCTAAAATATTGTTCTTGGATCAAAAAAGAAAGAAAAATATCTGAAATACAGAAAGCGGAGATTTACTTACAGCAGAGGGATTCACATTAGCCATTACCAAGAAAACGCCTGCATGCTCTGCATTACTGATCCACATCTTTGATCCATTGATCACATAGAAGTCCTTTTGCTTTTCAGCACGAGTCTTCAGAGCAAAAGCATCACTCCCCGATTCAGCTTCAGAAAGGCAGAAACTCCCAATCTGTTAGAAAAAGTAAAATGTGAGAAAGCTTTACAACAAAGTACATTCCAAAATGCTAAATTAGTATAAAGACCTACAGGAAAACACTATTTTAACTAAATTGTAATGCTGCAAATGTAAGAATTTACATAATTCAGTTCCCTCTTGTGCCTAACAATACTGTTTCTTTAAACATAATTTCTGAGAATATTAGAAACAAACAGTTACTATTTTCATTACAAACTTTTTCCCATTTTCTCTTTGGTATAAAAATCTAGAAACCAAAAAGTGGCATCCTACTTGGCTTGACATGAAGAATTTACAGAAAAAAACAAACAAAAAAAAGCCCACCAATAATTTAATGTCCAATTCCTTTAATTTAAAATGTCATATCAAATGTCACCTTGTAGATTAGTTTACCTGGTTCAGACAGTGCAGGTATTTTCACTATAAATTATTCAGAACTAAACAGGGACGAAGGCCGGCAGGCATTTTCCTTCAAGGAAGGATCTATATACAGCATTACATGAAAATATTTATTTACGAATGAATTTAAAATCATTTACTGCAATTCAGAGCAGTTTAAATTCTGTTCACATCATTGTTTTTTTCACAGAAAAAAGTTATAATGTGATTTTTTTCCTCAAGGAAAAAAAAAACAAACTTTTATTTTGATCAATAAAGAAAAGTAAGTATTTTAAAGCATTTAGAGTGATCTTTTGATAACAACAATACTATCATATTACATTATATCACATGTATAATATTGTATTTTAACTGTGCTCTTTTTTTATTGTTTTTATGTTTATCTGTATGTATCATCTGCTGTAAGGCGATCTTCAGTCTCTTTAGTATCTTTTCTTATTATCTTTTATAAAATCTAAACTTTTTTCTGAGATCTCTTTTGATGCTCAAACTTAAAATGATGACAATCTTTTCCAATAAAACAAAAAATTCAATTCAATTCAGTAATATTTTAATAACTAGATACAAAACTTCAAACTAATGTAGATTCACAGTGGTGGATTGTTGGTTATCAAAGTAACTCACCATGTCAGTAGACAGGTGGCTCAGGTACTTCTCCTTTTGGGCTGGGGTACCGAGTTTTGTGAACAGAACGTTGATCAGTGTGTTTTGGATGTCACAGAGAACAGCCACAGAGGGATCCACTTTAGCCAGCTCTTCAATGACCAGGATTGAGGCAAAGAATGTGGAGCCAGTCCCTCCATATTCTGGGTCAATCTCAATTCCCATTAACTGCAAGAATAATTTTAAGGAAAAGTTACTTTACATTAGGTTAAAAAAGTAATAAAAGTACATGTGTTTAGCTGAGGTAAATGACCTACACCCTGCTCGAAAAGGGATCGGATCACTTCTTCGTCCATGGCAGAATTTTCGTCCATCTTTGACACAAAGGGTGCAATGCGCTCTTGTGCGTACTTCTTTACTGTTGAAACAGAAGAGTTTTATGATTGCAGGGTGTTTTTATTTAAGTATTTAACATTTATTGATCAAAGTCGGACAGATTTTACAACTGTGGCTTTAAATGCAGTTGCTCAAAAAAGCTTTCATGCTCACCTGCATCCTTCATCATACTCTCCTCCTCTGAATATGTCTGAAGGGGAGGAAAAGGAACCACTCCACCTGTCTGATCTGAACCCACAACAGGGAGAGATCTGGTGGACCTGCTCCTCAATCCAGTCTGGCATGATCCCCATGATCGAGGGATCTGTCTGAGGGACTGAAAGCCAACAATTGAAGTGTCATCTGAAGATGCGCATACTCTTCTTTAAGCTAGGTTGTTATCTAGATCCTTAACCAACTAAAAAGCAATGCCTACTAGCTTGTACTTTAGCAAACAGTAGCATGCGCAGGTTGGTAAAGTGACGTCTAAAATAAAGAATAACCGAAGGTAATGAAACATTCGGTGACAGGCTGTATAAAACCAACCAAATAAATTTCTGAAAGACATAAAAGACAAAGTCTCACCTTAGAGAAAATCCTAGCAAACGGAGCAGCCATGGTTTGTCACAAAAACGTTTACGTAACCGACCACCAGAGGGCTAGTGATGCATTCAAGAGCCTCTTGGAAGAATACGGAATTCAGGTGACACTTAAAATTATTTAGTAAATATAAAATTAATACTTTGCCTTAAATCCTAAAATGTATTTAAAAAGTGTGTAAATTTAGCTAATAGCCACAAATGTTAAATAAACCAAGTTAAAAGAGGATACAAGTTATTTGTAGATATTTTCTGATGGTTTGCAAAAGCAACAGATGACGTATCAGAAAAAGACGGAAGCCGAGGCAGGTTAGGATTTTTACACGGATTTTTAGCAAGACAGACACCTAATACTCAGGGCATTAAATTTACTATTTTGCCGAACTAAAGTAGACATTTAAAGGTAAGAAATGTTAAAATTCGAAAGATGTGGGACTTTTAAATAAAGTTAAATTGCCCCGAGTATATATATTTTAAACAACGTCTTTTACTGGTTAGCTAGCAGTGTAATAATAAAGTTCTGTCACGTCTCGTTTTGTAATCTATGGATAATTTCAGGTGCAACAGAGAAATGGAGGAAATAAAGACGGAACCTGTGGATTTTGTGAAGGAATTTCAAGAATACCTGACCCAGCAAACTCATCATGTCAACATGATTTCAGGCTCTGTTTGTGGAGGGAAAGAGACGACGGAGCAGTTTCGAGATGGTAAAAATGAAAGAAAGCACACCAAATGCTGCCACCTTAAATTAGCTTAACAACTAAATGAACATTGGTGTGTTCTTGTAGTTCCTCCCAGATGTGTGCAGACTGGGCTGGAGCCTCCGTCTGTGGAGGTCAGCCTGTCGGTGGTGGACGGATCAGATGTGCAGATGGAGGGACTGGAAAGGACTTGTGATGGAAAATACAAGTGCAGATACTGCAGCTATGCTAACAAAGGCATGGGTCGTGTAATTGAGCATATCCGCATCCACACAGGTGAGTGATCCAGCTACACTGATCAATATTTAGAGTATAAATACAGTGCAAAGTATTTTTTCTGTTTTTTTTTTAATCATTCACCTTTTAAAGACTTTGAGCATTAAAACAAAAATATGCTTGGTAAATGTATGTTACGCCTGCATTTTTAAAATGTATTATTCTTACCTAGGAGAAAAGCCTCACAGATGCCAGCTGTGCCCATTTGCGTCTGCGTATGAGCGCCACTTGGAAGCCCACATGCGCTCACACACAGGGGAGAAACCGTACAAGTGTGACCTCTGTGCTTTCCGATGTAGCGATCGCAGTAACCTCTCACACCACCGTCGTCGTCGCCACAAGCTCCTGCCCACAAGAGCCGCCCGCTCTCCTTTTTCCAACAAACGAATGCTGAGCACTCTGCAGAAAAGGACAGGCTCGCTGGGCTTTGGCCGACGGCTCCTCCTCAACTTCAACTCTCCCTCAATGTTGATGTCAAAACCCGATTATCTGAACGACTTATCCCACAAGATTCACCATTTGAACAGTTCTGAGATCAAGAATCTTCCAAAGGTGGATGAGATTAGGGGTGTTAATTGTTCGACTTTTAAGACCCCCCTTGACCAGTTGTCTACACTCGCCAGCCACCTTCACGCAGAGTCTCATACAGCCATGTCTCCTGATAGGGAGTCTTTAAAAGACGAGAAACCAATCCTTATTCACAATGTTTCTAGTGAACAAGTTGCGGTGTGTTTAAATGGGGCACACATGTCGTCACCTCTAGAAACATGTCCCGCATCAGCTCAGGAGAGTTGCAGTCCTGTTCCCCATCTTGGCTTGAAAGACAACATGGATCCCACTGCTGAAGGGATATGTAGCAGTCAACCTAGCATACCTACTCCTACCTCGACTCCAACAGACCAGCCTCTTACATATAAATGCCAACACTGTGAAATTTGCTTTTCTGATAATATACTCTACACTATTCATATGGGTTGCCATGGATACGACCATCCATTTCAGTGCAACATCTGTGGTCATATGTGCATGGACAAATATGACTTTGCATGCCATTTTGCTCGTGGTCAGCATAAGAAATGATACTCTGCAGGCTATTTTCCGCCTGTTTTGACAGATTTAGCTTGACTAAGGGAAACATAAGTATGGAGCCCTAGACATGACATAAAGCTTGATTCTTAAGTGATTGAGATCGGTTCAGAACCTTTTCATGGGATACAATAAAACATTTTTTGTAATGTTTCCCCTCACTACTGAAATGTTATATTATCAATAATATAATTATATAGGAAAAGAGAAGTTCATTTAAAAGCACCTGTGTGAAATACACAGCTTTAAACCCCGATGGATCCTGTAAAACAGTTTAATCTGCCCCTAAAGTTGAAATGAAAAGGTATTCCTCCGTGTTTTATAAAGTGTTGTGCAGCTCTCGTGTTGTTTTTCACCAACCTTTTTTGTTGAGTTCAGACCAACTTGTAAGTCTCTCTTTAACAAGCCACCTGTGCAGTTTTACATCTTCAGTGTAGTACCTAAAACTGATCCAAAGTCTACAAACTCTAATAAAACCTCAATAGTACGAATTAATTTCTTACACAACCTCTTAAGTTTATTTTGTTTGCACAATGTGTCATGTTTTTGTGTACGCCTTGTTCTAAACCTTGTATGATCATTGCATATCTGCAT
The DNA here is from genome assembly GCF_002922805.2 of Oryzias melastigma. Classification (NCBI taxonomy): domain Eukaryota; kingdom Metazoa; phylum Chordata; class Actinopteri; order Beloniformes; family Adrianichthyidae; genus Oryzias; species Oryzias melastigma. The sequence continues at coordinate 12,167,578 of NC_050530.1, read as the reverse complement.
TATTTCTGTTGAACTTATACACATGTTGCTATATAGATTTTTAAAGTTTCACTGCCAGTATTAAACAATGACATGACACGTCCTTGATGCATTTAAGTGATTACTTTCTTTGATCTTAATTTTATGAAAAAAAAAATTCTTTGGTGCAAAATCATTAATTTTTCATTAAATACAAAACAGAGTATAACAGCAGATTGTTAAAATAATCACTGCCCCTTAGACTGGGCTTTAAAGCCCAGATCCAGACAAATGCTCAACTTTTAAGCTAGTCACCCCTGTTCATTTATGTCTTGATATTTTCTCCAGTTTTTGAACACTTTTTTTGCTTTCTTTATAAATCTTCATTTAAAGCAGGATCTTGTTTGACTTTTTATTATAAATGATCATTTATAATCATTACAAAATATGAAGAAAAAAAAACAACTACCAATTTTACCTTGTGTCTGCATTAACATACATGTGTGTTAAGAGAATTAGGACATAATTAGGTGTTTTTCCAAAAATCCTCTTTTCCATGTTTTTAAATCACTCCATAAAAGTTCATTCAGTGGTTTATTTAAATCAGATTAAACCAGTTTTAGTGTTTTTCTATGGTAAACACTGCTGGTGCAAGAAGCCGTCTTGTTTTGCATTATTATTCTCTAAGGGAAAAGCATTGTGAATTTAAATGTGTCAGAAGCATCACAAATCCCATGTGATGCGATTCTTGAAGGACATTTTAAATCTGATTTTTAATGAATTTTGCAAGGATTTCTTTCTTATTTTCATTAAAAATACTGACGGCTCTGTTCTTTATAAGGTCTACATTGAGATCCTCTCCTTGAATAAAAATGGCTTCCTGAAGCAACTGTTGGCGCAGATGGTGGAGAAGTCCTGCTTTTGATTCATTCAGATGCGTGGCCAATGATCTCATGTCTTCAGAGGTAATCTGATAATCTGAAATCAGAATGTTTTTGTTATTGTAGACAACATTAAATAACAAAATGTGGGGTAAAAAAAAAGATCCCAAATGACCTTTGGCAGTCTTCATGGCTTCAGAAATGAGGCGCCGACAGGCCTGGTCAGCCTGGTGGACCACGCTATTTGCACATTTTTGACGATCAGCTTCCTGCAACGCGTACAACTAAAAATAAGAGTTTCTGTTTAAATTATATTACCATATCTACCTTATTTAAGTGCACGCACCTTTTGCTCAGTGTTATCTTCAGCTGCACTTAACGGGTTATTTAAAGCTGAGGAGATCAAGTCCATTACTCTCTGGCTGAGGAAAAGTCACATGGAAAGAAAAAACAATTTCAATGAACTCCATTGAACTTATTACTAGGCAGAATTACTTATCCGTCTACTAACATGTCACATTTTGATAAATTGCTTGAAGTGTTGATTGACAGACTTTGCGTCTCCCATGAGTTCTTCTCTGGATTTGGAGGCTCCAAACGTTTTGCCATCTCCATCATCACATCAGCAGGAATGGGCTGAGACCGGCTGTGGTTTCTCCGCATGCAGGATTCTAGATCACACTGCAGATATATTTGGCAGAAACCAAGAGAATCTGCAAAAACAGGTTACAGCTTTTACATGTAATATAAATTATAGAACAATGTTACTGCAGATTTCCTCTGGGAAGGAGTTCATACACTTTCTTGCGAGCTGAAACACTTCATATCTCATGCTTGGATAGTAGAAGTTGTCGTCTAACAGAAAGAGAAATGGCGCCTCATCGGATGGAAAGCTTTCAGACGTCAGAGATTGAATGCATTTTTCCCACGCTGTGTTGTTGATCAGAGAGCAGCTCTGTTGTTCCATCCTCACATCAGGGTCTTCCAAAAACTGCTGGATGCACTGCAGCACAGCTCGTCTGTGAGACTTCCATTCAGTGTGCTGCAAAAATACAAACGTACATTTCTAATACTGAGGCACTTTGAATGTTCATGCATAAAAACATCAAAATACATATAGTTTAAAACAGGTTGCTATTCAAGACTCATGAGTTTTGTTTTGCCCACAGGGGGAAACAAACAAAAACACTTAAGTATCAGGAATTGTAGTACTTGGGAAAACAAACAAAATAAATATAAAAATTTAAAAACGTAACTCTAGTCAATTCGAACCTATTTCATGATTACCATATCTTGTGAATCCTCTCCTCCTTTGATCCTAAATGCATGCTCGGGGATCAGGTTATCATACGGAACCACGATTCCTCTCCACCCTTGTTCTGCAGCGGCACAGACAATCCTGCTGGCCAGGGTGCTCTTCCCAGCAGCAGGTAACCCGCAAAGGACGCAAAGACAACCCGCAGCCCCGTCAGCTCTCCCGGCTACTGCTGCTGCCATGTCCCGCATTAAAAAAACTATTGAAATACAGATTTTCTTCCTAGGGTCCTTTTACATCTCATTTGTTTACTGACATAACTTCCGCATTGTCTACGTCATCCGGAAGTCAAACGATTTCCGGAAATCATCCTTTCAAAATAAAGGGAGACGATAGGCAGTTTTTATCATATTTGCTGGAACCCATAGACAGCAGGAACCCTTGCATTTTCAACACTTACCTGAAGTTAAAGAATTTAAGGTTTCACTTAAAAATATTCAGTAGATACATTTTAATATTTTAAAAACTAAAAACGTTATTAATTTTGTCTGGAAGAAGTTTTGGTTTTCATCCATCATAAAAGTTGTCTTTAGATTAAATTTTTTGTTAGTATAAAAGTACTGAATTAAGAAGAAGAAAAATAATCAACATCATAAAACGAGAATTATATAAATAATAAAAAAACCCACATAAATATGTTCCTCCTTTAGCGTAAGATAAAGTAGGGGAGTGACAAATACAAGTCATAAAAATAAAAAAAAAAATGAATACAAAACCTCCAAATACTTAAATACATGTTTATTAATTTGGACAGCATAACAAATCTCTAAAACAAAATGAAACTTTAAAATATTATTTTAAAGAGTAAACATCCCTGTATAAAATACAAACTTATTTTGTATTCAAAAATATTTTTTAAATAAATGTGTAACAACAGCCAGATAAAAATATCCTCCAACAAACATTTATCATTCATATCCACCACCGGCAAAAAAATAGAAAACAACCATTTTAAAGGTGCTCCAAATTTCAGTGTTCACTATTCACAGTGGATTAAAATAGTCGATCATTACATGATGCTGATTTGTAGTATAAAAAATTAATTTAAGCTATTGGTTTTGGTGGGATTGGTTTAGGTACTCCAGGGCCTTGAACAGGAGGTGGTGGTCGTGGAGGAGGCTCGTTTGTTTCATAACGCCAGTAATCCAATTCTCCGTACCTAAACCTGACGATCGCAGGATGGAGAAAAAAAAAAAAAATTCATTAAAATCCATTAAACAGGCTTAATCTATGTAATGTTAGAAAAATATACATAAAGTTTGCAGCTCAAAAATGTCATACCCAGAAATTGGTGCTGCAGTAGAAGGAGGATTTGTAGGCTACAGTGAGGGGAAAAAAAGGTGACATCAGTTAGAGACCAAAACACTGACAATTCTTTTATTTAATTATACCAGTTGCACTGATAAAAAGCTATCAATGTAGCTTATTGAAATGGGGGGAAAAAAGAAAGTGACAATTCCCCTGTAATTTTCAAAAATACGTGTGGACAGTAATAAACTTTTCTTGGCTGCACAGGCCCAGAGGAAGGGTTATGGTTAGGGTTAAGGTTTGGGTTTTGCAATATGCATCTTGGCTGCATGTATTATAAGTGGTCAACATAAATTTTCCATCAGTTTTTGTGCCAATCGCATGTTAACACATGCAAATAATAACTGACATGAATGAATTAAGCAGCATATTTTTCAGGTAAGGTTCTTTTTATAGCCTAAATAAAACTGTAGAGGTCGCTCAGTCTCCAATTATCCAAAAGTCCCACTTCTGCTAAATTAGAACTTTTGTGCATAATTCAGCTCTTTACAGCAGTAAACTGAGAGTGCACCTGCACCAAACATTTGTAAGAATAAAATCTGTTAAATTCTATAAACTTAAAGCATTTAACAATGAATTTACCATAGTGGGCTGAATTGTGATTATTGCAAAGAAAAAAAAAAAAAAGTGAAGTTACCCTTTCGGGTGGGGCTTGTGGAGTCGGGGCTGTAACACCTGCTTGAACATCATTTTTGGGTTGTGCATTTGTATTCCTATTGCCAGTAGGACGTGATCTGAACATAGAACAAACAACAAACAAACAACATCAAACTACTAAAAAGAAAAATTCATTTGTTAAATTAAATTAAATCGATTTATTTTTACCTTCGTTTTAGGCAGACATCCAGGGAATCTCTTTTGAAAATGTAGAGAAGCACCAGAATAAGGAGAACAAGAAGAGGAACCACCAGGAAGAAGAAGATCAACAAGCCATTTCTGAGGGAGTAGTCTTTGAAGAAAAGTGCCCATTAAATAAATGTTAGTATACAAATATTAAAAACTCAAATATAGGTTTGGTCCTTGTTTTTTTTAGTTTAGTTGCTGTATATTTGTTTAAGTTAATGTTTGAACTGTCAATATATGTCATTGTTTGGAGCTCGTGACTCCCTTACATGCAGATTTTTTGTTGTCACTGCATGTAAAAGCTTTAAAACACATTAAGCATTCTAAATTTTTATGAATAAATAGTGAAGCCTACCTATTTGAGCAGGACCACTGTCGATGCTCCCACCCCATCCTGATTTGTCGCAGTAAGGTGGTCCCCAGCCATTGTCGCAGTGACAGTGTCCCTGGTCGTTGCACACCTGGAGAAAACAGAAAAATATTAAGGTATGTCTTTATTGATGAGTAAATAATAAAGTAATCCTTACTAACCCCGTGACCATTGCAAGTAGTCTTGGCATCACAGTCTAAATCTGGCAACAGAACCGAAGCATTCATGCACTTGAAGTCCACACAGGTCTGCAGAAAAAGGGCAGAATGTTTCAAAGTCAAAGAATAAGGTTCACGTTTAAATTTACTTTGGGGAAAACACATGAAAATATTTTACTACAGAATGGCAGACCGACCTTTCCTGTAGCACAAGGGCTGCCGGGGTTAACATAAGCAGGATCGAGCACATCACTGCCCAGGTCAAAGTCTGCGTTAACACAAGTGGCTCCTTGAATTTGTTGGATGCTGACATGCGCACCAGTAGGGGGCTTATTTACATCCACATTGGTGCACTGCACCTTCCCACACATAGAGTTTCTGCAACATGAGAAATGCAAGTTTTAAGTTACAGAACAATTCTTTTGTTTGAACATCACTAATAAACATTTCATATGTAAACTGTTCAGTTTTTTCACTAGAAAGTAGAAAACCCAAAATAAATTACTTACGCCAAGCTACATTTTAAGTATCCTGATCCACCGGGTGCAGGTCCACAATTTCCAAATTTATCTCCTTTAATATTTGCATGTTGAAAACAAATATTTTCTGCCTTTCTTGCATTATCTATAAAGAAAAAAAGAACACAGCAAAGTTTAAACCTAGTTACATTTATAGGACGTGTTTTCTGAATTCTTAGTAATTTATCTTGTAAATATATCAAACATTTGAATGATTATTAAACTTTAGGGATTATAATTTAAACAGCAATCTAGTGCTAAAACATTAATTTACCTGGTGCAAAAAGATGCCTGCATTGGTAATCATACGTCTGGCAGCGACCTTCATAGCAGTAGGCAGCATTGTTTTGACACGACAAGCCGTCCATCATGTAGAAGTCATTAGGGCAGAAGGAGCTTTTGCCGTTGCAATATTCGGGAAGATCACAGGAGTCGGCAGACTTTCTGCACGGCCATCCAGCAACTTGGATCTGATACACAAATGCCAGTTTATATGAGTGTTCTGACATACACTACAATTATTACACTCAAAAAATGTTGTATTTGACTTACGCGACACTTTTCACAGCAGAATCCATGTGCACAAGTGGATCCACTTGTGAATGTGCAAGTGGCAGCGTTACAGCACTTATTCTTACATTCCTAAAAAATGTTAAAAAATAAATGCTTTCATACAAGGTAGTGTTTCTATAAGTTATATACACACACAATCTTTTTTAAATTAGTTTATATATCTTTGTTTTCTAGGTTGGAATTGCCTTAAACAAAAATGGCTTAGATATTGGATATGACTTGAATAATGCATCATGCTCTATTTATCAGAGCTGTGAACGCATTCAGCAATAATGTCCAAGTGAATTATTAATAGAAACATAATAACATGAAGTACTCCGTTACAGTTCTTTACTTGGAAACAAACAGTACCTCTGGTTTGCCACAGTCGCAGTCCTCTCCCTCATCCAGGCGACCATTGCCACATTCAGCTGTGCCAATCACATCTGAAGGAGACGGCTGATTCCTCAGACAAACTCCTCCTCCACGGAGAATCAAATTCTCAAAGTACGTCTCACTGCACTGGCTAAATTTGGGGGAACCACTGTGGAGAAATATGATTTACTCCATTAGGGAAATCATTTTTATGTAAAAAAAAAAACATATTTACAACACAACCTATGACAGTGAATGTTTCTTGACATACAAGTTCTATTAAAAACAAAGTATTTGTAGAAAAGGTTTACCCTGCATTTGCTGCCATAATGCAGGTTTTCCCATCGCAGTTGCAGTTGTCACTATCATGATTCATACCCAGGTTATGACCCATCTCATGGGCCACCACAGTGGAGAAAAACGTCAACTCATTGTTTCTGTACTGTAAAAACAAAAGAAAATTGTTAACAAAAATAAATCATTTTAGTTCTATGATTTTAAAATTGACAAACTGAGCACCTTGACCACAAACCCCAGTTGAGGCATTAAAGTAGTAAAAAGAAAAATGCAAAAAGTAAGCTAGAATTTCAAATAAGATTTGCAAGAAACTTATTTTAGTTTTACACGGTTATTCTTCTAAATCATTATGCTCTAGACAAAGTGACTGAAACAGATGGCTTTAGTTCACAAATATCAAATCTTACGAGTTTAATTAAGTCCAAAAATTGTTATTTATAGAGATAGTCTCTTACTTGGTAGAATTATAGGTCATGGATCAAAACTATTAACATAGGATAGAAAATCTTTTGGACTCTAGATGTTGTTACTCATTTAAAGTCTAGTCTTTACTTGAAATGTGATGAAAATGCAAAAGACTTTTTACCCCTTTTACATATATTAATTTACAATTTTCTAGTTTATTAGCTTTAATACCAGAAAAACACAAAAAAACACAACTTTTTAGTATTTAGCAAAATCCAATCTATCTTGCAATAAAAATGTCTGTATTAAAGTGTGCAATCTTTAAACGAGGCACTACCCAGCCAACAAGTCCAACTGGACCCCTCATGGTTTAAAGGTGGGCAGGAAATGTCGGCCCCAATTCGGTTTATCTGCAGTTTCCATGATGGCCCCAAGTGTAAGTGGGCACTCAGTGGGTTGGCTTTCTATGCTAGCCAGCCGCCCGGTGGACAGCGTAGCGAGCGCCGCCTCCAAGGGTTTGGCAGAGCAAGTGAGCGCCGCCGCCCAGGCTGCCGATCCTTGGCCAGCAGAGCCAATGTGGGCAAACACGCGTTGGGCCAGCATGGAAATCGCAGAAAAACCCAATAGGAGCCCACAGATTCTGCCCACTTTTAAACCATACGGGGCCCACTTGGCCTTTCTGGCTGATGAAATGCTCTGTTGTGATTTAGAAAAAAGAACAGAATTAGTTTATGAGTAAATTTGTTTATATGCACAACAACAAACAGCTAACTTCAAAATTCTCTGACCTTTGTTAAGTTTAAATTTAGAACTGTACATGCCAAATGGCTGGAGATCATAACCTATAAATAACATTGATGAGAAAAAAAAAATCAAGATCTCACATGGAGAGACTTACTGTAAGTAGTTCTTGCTAAAAGCGGTTCTGCAAGTTCTCCAATAATGAGATTTTACCAGTTTTTATGCAAAGCGTTTCCTCAACTATGACAGAGCATAATGTGTTTTTTGTTTATTTTGCCAGAATCATGGAAAACAAACTAAATAAACAATACTTAAACTACAATTTTATACATTTGAATTGAAAATTTTTAAATTATGAATGGCAGTATTTTTGTTGAGTATATTTATTATATTAAATAACCCTAGTTACTGTAAACGATGAATCTTTTTAACATAGAAGTTAGAACAAAAAAGTTTTAAACAAAAAAGAAAGAACACTACAGTTTTCTACCACAAAGCTTCACAAGTCTCCATTCTAGTTGAACTTGTTTGACTGCTTGGTTACAGAAAACCTGTGTCAAAGAGCTATCCTATTGTCTCATTCATTAAAAATGCAGACAGGATCAGTTTCTATGTGAAAGTTTAAACAGTTATGGCAACTTGCAGAAAGACAGAGGAACAGAAAAACATTTTATCTCATATTAAGATGGCATTAGAGAGGAAAATATGGTACTGACCAAATTAATTCCTCCAGCGGATGCTACGGAGCAGACTGTACCCACATAGGCCATACCAAGGATGCTCCCATAATCTTGTGGTGGACCACTGAAAACAAGTTGTCAATTTAACCATAATTAAAAAAAAAAAATCTGTTGATTTTAACTTCCTCAATTGACATGAAAAATACAAAAGACATTCCTTACATTATGAGTTGTCCTATGTCATGTCGAATTTTTGGTACAAGAGTTGATTTCCTCCATTTAACAAAGCGATCCAACACATCTCCAGCGTTGCCTTCCACGCTAAAAGGATTTGTATCCTTAAAAATTTCCAGGCCAACTAAGACAATACGGATATTCAGCTCCTTGTAGTACTAGAAAGGGAAGAAAAAATACAAAGCATATAAAAAAAAAGCTACTTTTTTTGTATTCATGCCAGGTGTGTATATGTGGCGTTTACCCCATCCAGTAGATTGGCCAACTCGACCATCTCATCTCGGACTGCCGTGTCATTTTTGTTCTTATATTTATACTGTCAATGAAAATTCACAAGATTAAATTATAATTTTGTTATTGTGGTGTGGTATTAGGGGCAGTGAGTCTTATTATACTTAGTTGCTTGGATTTCCTATTAAAAGTTTTGGATTTTATTATTGTAATAGTACAGATCCATGCTATTTGAGAAAAGTAAAACTTTTTATCAGAATGTATTCCAATAGTTACATTGGATTAGATAAAACATTGAAGCTACAAAGCTAAATGCATTGAGAAATAACCATAAAAACAGATGATATGAAGAAGAATTCTCTTTTTTTTGTTAATAGTTGATCGTACTATCCTAAAGGTGTAACATCACCAACATTCTGCATGACAATAAATGATTTTATGACAAACATTTGTAAAAATTAAAAACTAATTAACGTTTTTTTCAGTCATGTTTAGTTACTAAGTCAATGCAGTTATTTTTAGTTTGTTTTTGGCATTTCTTTTCACAGTACAGCTTCATAAATACAGGATGGAAGCTGCAAGAAAACTACTTCAGTAATGTTGGAATTTTTTTAATCAATTGGAGGAGTCTACCAATGCCAACAAAATTCTTTGTGAGACACATCCATGTTTGAAATGAAATTGAAAAGAAGAGACTAAAAGAAAAAGACACACAACATAAAGGAAGATATTCTGGTTTGGTTGCATTTCAATTAAAAGGCCTGGAAAGTTGATTGTACTTTAGAACAGACACTAGAATGCACAACGTGGCCTTTTCAGAGCAAGAAACGACAGTTAAACTGCTGCTGGTTAGATTCTAAAGAACTATTAAAACAAATGTTTACTCACCCTGGAATTATCGACAACCAGCGCCAACTCCACATAACTTGTTCCCGGTAAATTACGCTTCCTCTAGTTGAGCAAACAGACAAAGACATTAGGAGTTGAAAAGTGACATTTGCTGTGTCTTTAAGCCTGATTCCATGTTGGTTAAGAGAAGAAAAAGAGCATCTAACCCTCAGCAGAGACACCAGCGTCTGGTCGGGCTCAAAGTGTTCAAAGCTCGGCGACGATCCGGCCTCATTAACGACCCCACAGGTGGCACTTTTGAATTGGGTGTCCTTAAAGTGGTACAGGACGTGCTCATTTGTGGAGGATTTTGGCACAGGCTCAAGTCCAAATGTGTCATTTTCCAGGACGATCACACCCCTGTAAAGAAATATGTACAAACAGATGGTTTTTGCTTTATTTCTGAAACACAAGTACTTAAAAATGTAAAAGTAACAAAACATAGAAGTGGAAATGGAAACTAAATATTTAGTTCGTCTGAATGTTTTATTTTATTTTAGTCATCTCTATCATTATAACAAATTCCTTATACTTATTATTATTAACCCTTTCTGGTTTTAAGTCTCAAGTGTGAATGTACCTTTACATGCTAAAGCTGCATAATCTCTTTAAACCTAAAAGTGAAACTAAGCACCTTCAGCTCTATGGTGTTCGCTTTGTGAAAAAATGATGGGCATTTTTTCATCACCAGTTTCTTTTGTCCATTATCTCAATGATTATCAAACATTTGTTTATGTCTATGTATCCATGCATCTTTGATTGTTTCTTTGTGATATGTATGCATGCTTTGCTGTTCTATTGTTAACTATTGTTTGATTACATGCCCACACTTCTCCAGAACCTTAAACTCTACTAGTGTGTGGTCGTCAAGACCAACTTGCAAATTTTTCTTTTAACTTTCAGTCTTTTATTACCATTCAATGAAAATGTACATGTTGAATTGACATTTAATTACTTTAATGAAGCTGAAAAGTGTTCATGCATTTTTTATGTCTACGTGTCTTTTCAAAGCACATCCCCTCCTTCTGAGCATACATTGCAAAGTCATCAACAAACTTCAGTCTTCATGGAGATTTCTATCTGACCTCATCTGTCAGTCTTTCCATCATAATGGTAAACAAGAAGTTACTCAAACTTTTCCTTAATGGAATTCCCACCTACGCCCTTTTCACAGCACCACGCCTTACAATTTACCAGCTGATCCAGTATACATTCTGTACCATCCACTTCTATGTTAGCCTTTAGCTATACAAAAATCCTTTTATGACTCATGAGTTTTGAGATGTTTTTCTGTTTGGCTAACCGACTTCCACTTACACCTCATTTTATTGCACTGACAGCCACATTATTTAGTTCTCTATTTTACTTTCACCCTATTTTGCAGAGCTGCTTAGTGGATTTCAGAGACTTCTGATTTAAAGTTCAAACCTGAGGCCAGAGCAGGTGCTGAGGGCAACCATTGACTTGTTGTACCCATCCACTTTCCCATGATAATAGCAATGTATCTAAAAAAAAGAATAATAGATTAATTAAAAAAAGTTAAAATACACTTTCCTTGTTATGATGGAGAACAACAAACTCACATGGCGTCTTGGATGCGAGGAGTTGTGATTGCCGGAGGCACCATGTGGAGAACGAAGAACATTTGGGTGCAAGAAGCCCCTGATAAATGCAGAAGAAAATTTATCATTTTTAGAATCAAGCCCCAACGGCTCTAACGGTATCTCTGGTAGTGTACCTGTTCCTTTTCAGGTGAAGGATGTGCCGCTTGTGGTTTATATGGATTGCATAAAAAACGGTATCATCTCCGTGCTTCTGCATTTGTTAAACAAATAATTACACAAAGAAACAGAAGACCTGCTTGACAACCCGTTAAATAATTGGGGTGCAACAATGAATTGATTTATATTTGTACGATCCAACCAAATCGATCTGTCTGAGGCAATTTGATAATGGAATTGACCTATACCATTATAAAACTGTTCAAAAATTAAATGATTCAGTTATAATTGATGTTAGGAAAATATAGTTTGGATTGAAAGTCAGATTTACTTTACTGTAAAATAAAAATGAGCAATTGTCATCATAGTAGACAATACACATAGCGTAGCAGCAAAAAAAAGATCAAGCCATCATTGTGTAGAAACATTTTAAATTTTGCAGACATGTGACCATAAAGTGTGGTAGAATATTCCAATAATGCTTACTTTGTATGATTTTGTTGTGGTAAAAAAACAGTAGGCTGAACTTTATAAAGCTAAAATATGAATGAATTTGCAATCAATTCTTGTTGCTTGTACACATATTTAATTTACACTTGGTTATTTAGCAAGTCATATAAGGAATCTGGAAAACTTCACCTGCACTGAGTCACACCGAATTTTGGATAAAGATTTCCTGAATCAATTTGTAGGTCAATAAAACAGATCAAATTGTTTAAAATTAACCAATATTGACTCTGAATCGTACTAGAAACCACAAATTATGATTTGAAGTGTTCAGATGAATTGCTACACCCCTATTAAATGCATAGTCTACTGAATACCAACCTCATTTGAATGTTGTGACTCCCTGATGCTTCTGGCCCATCTGTGAAGCACTTGAGGTTTTACAATAGAATACGTAGATAATCTTGACGTAAATTCTTTTAACTCGTCTAAAAAACATAAAAGACAAAAGCAAAAACTAAACACACTATAAAACAATAATTTTGATTTATATTATCATTGTTATTTTGTGTGTCTAACTAAGTATAAAATATAGAATTTTCTTGCAGAACACAAAGTCACAAAGAGTGGATAGAAGATCTAACTTGAGTTAAACGGCAAAACGCTTTCTCATCAGCAAACCAACAAAAACCTTCGCTGAAAAAAAAGAAGACAGAGAGAGTCTTCTCTTTAGTTTCCAGCGTAAAGAAACCCTTTTGTCTGCTCGAACTCACCTTTGTTTTCAACTCCCCGAACAAAACATAGCAAAAATACGACGAATAAAAGGCATTTTGGGATCATGGCTCTCAGTTTTACGCTCCTCAACCACCACCACCAGGTCTCCGTAATCGCACCGACGATGAGCTCAGATTCGTGGCGGCGTCTCTTGGTCAGGTGTGGTGGTGGGTGTGGCTAACGCAGGTGAGCACACTCAAAAAGCTTGAACGAAAATTAGGCAAAATTACATTTACAGGTTTAAATATGTATTTACTATTGTATATAGTACAGAGGAGCAATTTACTTTTTTTGTCCTTAGGTGCTTTAACTACCTGTTTTTTTTTTCTTCTTTTTAAATATTAGCAGGAAAAAAACTTTAACAATTTATTTTTTTTCTCCTTGTTTTTAAACGTTATCATTTTTATTCTTTTACTATTTTACTTCTGACACAATTTAAAAAAAATGGACTGGTAAGATTCAGGTTACCAAAAAATATTTTCCAGATATCGCGATGTTTTCGTGGAAATACGTCACTGTAAGGCGGAAGTATTTCGACAGTGAGCGGCAGAAGTTTACCTAGAACTTCGAATGAGGACTTTATTGATAACAAGAGAGTATTCAGATATTTTATTGACGTTATTTTAATCAAAATGATTTAGAAAAGCATTTATCCCTCAGTACTTGGTTAGCGCGTAGAGTTTTTGTGTCGTCTACTTGTTTTCTTGGTACTGTTTTACCACCTGCAGCACTGACCATTACTAATATTTATGGAGGTTAGTTAAGATGAGGTTGCTGCAAATATTGTCATAGTTGGTGTTTTAACTTTAGTTATGATTATAACCGTGACACCAGTGTATACTTTTCCGAGGTATTTTGTGTATGGCTTTATAAAATACCAGCGTATAGAAAGAGTAGCTAGCTTGTTAAGAAAACATCTGCTACGAAAACAAGATTGGACCATTAAACCAAGCAAAACTTTGTTCCAGGTGTCGACTCAAGCTGTTCTGTAAGTAAAACTGTTTCCTCTAACACAAATATTTTTTGAATGGAGAATGAATGATCGTGTCTTTATTTGTATTTAGAATGGCTGCACTAACGGACTTTGAACCCTCACCAAAGAGAAAAAGGGTTGAAACAGAAACACAGTCTTCAGCAATATCGTCCCAGAAAGGTATTTTAGCCACAATATTTTATTTTTTTTCAACAAAAGATACAAAGTCAAAATTTTACTCTTGTTTTTATTTGACCCCTCTAGGCTCAGCTTTATGCAGTCATGATGGAACAAGTAATGAAACCCCAGACCAAGGAAAAAGAGAAAACAAAACAGAGAGAAAAGGTGATTTGCGAGGTGTAAAATCAAAGAAAATTGGAACCAAGTTTCAACTGAAGCCTATCAACACTCTTGAAAGTTGGTTGGTTAAGCCTTCAAAATCCAAAGCCTCTGCTGAAGCAAGTCAAACTCAAGACGATTTTGAAATTGTTGATGGGAGTAGTGTGGAAACCCCTTCAGCTCAGTCTCCAGAAGGCAAAAACACTGACATATCTTCTTTTAATCTGGATGAAGAAACCCAAGTTTTAACTCCCCCGGTCTTTGAGCAAGACTCTTCCGTGTCACCATTTTCAGTGGATTCTGCAGGGAGTCGGCTCATACAGGCACTCTCTCATAACGATGATGGATTGGAAAAACAAGAAAAGGAAAGATGCTCAGAGGGCTCTGTCAAGCATAAAGTGAAAATAACAGATTTTTTCTCTGGACATTCATCACAAAGTCTACAAGTGAAAAGGGACAAGCCAACTAAGTCTCCAGAAGAACAAGATGAAGACAGAGATTCGCCTGCTGATGTGAGGTGGTTGGGGACTCCAATCAGTGCACTAAAGAGAATGCCAGAATGTGGCGGAGAACCTCCTCCACTGAAAGATATTCCTGGAAAGCACACTGTGATGATAAGGGTTTGAGCAGTTCTTTATTCCAATAAAAAAAAACATATTTATATGTGATTTTATTTTATTTTTTATTATTTTTTTCCCCAAATATTCATAAAATAAACAATAATTGTTTGAAAAACTTAACAGTGAGTCATTTCAGTTTAAGACTTATTTTAGGTTACAAAAATATACTTGAATGTCTTAATTTGTGTATTTTAACTGGACCATAACAGAAGCTGTGTCACAAGCAAAGCCATTGTTTGGTTTCCTGTCTGTAATTAACTAATGTATATTGGCTCCCACTGACAGACAGACCTCCTTCACCACGAATCAGTTCCTGTTCCTTGTCCTGCCAAGTTTCAGGATACATGGGATGATGTTCATGTCAAGATGCCCTGCTCCAAGGAAAACCTGTTTCCTGTGATAGATGAGGTAGTATATATTTTATGTGGAAAATTGCTTTTTTTTTAATATGTAAGAAAATTTTGCATCCTTTTTTAGTCCCCCATTATACGAAAACCTTTTTTCTGTTCTTTTCATTTCTTTTCTTTTTTTTTACATTGTAAACTTATCCTCATATGGAATCTGTTTAATTTATTCGGGGCAAGTTTGGGAAGCAAAGGTGCAATACTTTGGTCAAGCTTAAATTTTATTTCTTTTATTTTATTATCTATGAAGATTCTTATTCATTCAGGTGAAATCTTAAAGTCGAGATATTGTATTAGGACTCTAATTAGTTTATGAAATATTAAATATGATTCACTCTCCAAATCCTTAAAAAACATTTTATAATTCTTCAGGACACCCAAGAGCAGCAGAATAAAAGTCGCTGGGAACTCATCAAAGAAACTTTAAACAAGAAATTCACAAGTGCATATGAACTAAAGGCAAGTAGTTTTATATCACATCTTTTTTGGAAAAAAAAATGTTCAATTAACTTTTCTCTTCAGTTTAAGGTAAGTGAAATTATCAGTATTTTTCTACGTTAACAGCTTTAACGTTATCCCAAATTACATCCAGTATAAATGTAAAAAAAGAAAAGAAAAGCCAATAGAAGCTTAATTTAAAGCAAACACCCAAATACTTGATACCACTTTTGTCCATAAGATGTCAGCATTGGACCAAAAACCGATAGTAGAAGCAGGCTCACAGTTCTAAGGTTGCAGGGATTTGAGAAACTGCTGTTGCAGGCAACAAATTATAACACAGTTTGCTGAGCTTGAATCTAAATAAGGTTTTGCTCACTATTTATGAGTGTATATAAATAATGTTTGTACATTTTTCTTTACAGAAAGCATTATTGAAATACAATGCGTCTAATGCTAAAAAATGGGACTTCACAGCATTAAGTTCATACTGCTCTAAGGTAAGTAATAACCCTCCTCTTATTTCTTCTTCTTCACTATCATTGTTGTTGATAAAACATGGTGCACTTTATTCACAGGTGTCTGAAACATTCAGATAAATAATAAGTGTCATGATTGTTTAAAAAAAAAGAAAAAAAAAAGTTTGCACAAAAATGTACATACAAGTAGATAATTTTCTGTAAACTTATTTTCTTGGCAAAGCTTCTTATGTTCAAATATGTTTATACTCCTTTCAAATGTTTTGCAATTCTTCTCCACACTGTGGTTGAATAGTTTGTTAATTGCCCAACTAAAGCCTGAAAAAAAAATATAATTTATTATTATTTGTCCAGAAGAATCATACTTGACTCCAAAACCGTACACCTCATGCTACAGGGACAGTGTCCTATTTTATTTATTTTTTTTTTTGAACCAGCATTTGTTGCATGTCAGTAAATGGTGGTAATGTTGTTCACTCTGGCTCAGGCAGCACGCCCAAACTGATTGCACAAAGTGTTCCATTGGGTTTAGGTTCACATATTGGACAGACTTTTTTGCTCTCTTTATTCACATTTTTTTTTTTTTTTTGGTAGTCACTGTTCTGTGGGGATGAGTTTATACCTTATACCTTCTAGATGGAACTAACTATTCCTTCTTATTTTGAGAATCTAATATTTAGTATTTTCCAAAATAAAGCCAATGTTGCAGTCTTTGTGGTCCAAAGTGAAGGTTTAAAAAGGATTCAGTTTTTAGTCGTGGGTCCTAAATGAAACATTAAACTTTCATTGTTTACTTACAGTTAAAGTGAAAATAAAGATTTGAATGCCTAACCCAATCACCGATTTGTCATATTACCTCCCCTCAGCCTTCATGCTAGATTCAAGCATGTTGAATTTGAGTGTCAGAGGAAAGTAAATTTGAATGGCATGAAGTGACGTGCCTGGCACCTTCATCGAATATTCATCTCTATTTCCTATGAATAACAGAATAGTTGTTGATGGACAGCAGCCCAACCAGTATATAGTTGCGGACACTAAAGTGGTTTATTTCTACATAGTCACGTGTTCATGGGTTGATCCAACAGACTGGCTTTTTTGGCCAGGATTATTGGCATGAGAGATGTCCTGGTAAATCTGTGCGGAAGCTTTATTTATTCAGATACCCAGCTGCTGCCACCTGGGTGGCAGTTCCACTTGCAGCAGTTTGTGGTACTGGTTCCTCACTGTCCACACCCCACATCTTGCTTGATTGCTTTGTCAGTCTGGCGTGATGTACAGGCCCATATTAAGTCACACAGACAGTTAGCTCAGCTGATTTGATGCACTGTCTTCTGATTTAGGGAGCTTGCTTTATATTACCTCAGCTATATCTACTGTCCCAAGCTGTCAGCTGGCTACATTTATTACCCCCATAGGGACAGTTTATGATGTCAGTCCGGTCATTACTTATGACAGCGTTTAGTCAGGCTTCCTTTGCCGTAATATAAATTTCCGTCACTAAATCACCTGCCAAAGCTTTTTGTCTGAGGTATACAACGCGCCTCTTTTATTTTAAACAATTGTTCATTTGCATCTTGTCCAGAAAAGTCGGGTAATAAGATGGCATAGCTGTGCGACCTTGATGAGACTCCTCCGTGATTGATCATTCTGACATTTTGTTCCTAGCATGGGTGTAAACACAAGTGGTATATCATGTCTTTAAGAGAAGAAGCATGGTTGATGGGTTCGTTACTTTAATATTTGGTAATGTTGTCATAAATAGAAACCATGCCAGGGATGCAGTTGGCTCCATCATCCAACAGGGATTGGATTCTCAATTAGTACTTTTGGTAATTTGCCTCCTTGATTTAGAAAATAAATTTATAATTGTGTTACCTGTGGAGGTAAATTAAACATGTATTCAATTATAAGTCTAATCATTGACCTTTATTTTGAAATCCTATTAGAAGAACAGTTAACGCAGGTTTCTATTTGCTTGTAGTTGTTTGCTGTGGTGCTTATAAATCACCCTTTCATCCCTAAAATATTTTTTTGTCAAATTTTTATTAATCTGTAAAAAAAAATCTGTCTGTCTGAAACTAATCAACACAGACGGCTAATAATGTCACAGCTGTATTTTGTGGCAGAGCAACAAACATAAACAGATCTCTTGCTCTCTCCAAGGTCCTGGAGCCTGATGCTGCCGAACATCTGTTTAACTCCCTGCTGCCAGACATGGTGCAATTAGCAATGAGAGCATCTGAACTGTGCACCAAGGTAACATCAATAACTAACTAGGTTCATCGAGAAGTTCAGCTCAGCAGGTTGATAGCAAAGGTCACAACTTGACAAATATTGTCGTGAAACGGCAGTAGAAATGTTGTGATCAAAGCCCATTGCAAGTGGATGTCATTTGCTGACCACTCACTCAGTATGTTCATCTGGAAGATCAGGGCTTTGCTTTTCTATTGCAGCCAGAAATCCAAAAGTTTATTTGAGCTTATTAAAAAAAGTTTCGTCACTTTTGTAATGCGGCCATGATTCATTACACTGTTAACAGCAGAAACACACATATAGGGTATATGTTTAAGCTTGTCTATGCTTTTATTTTGTAATCTAGATATTCTGGGACCTCGTACACAAGTATACATCTTGATTAAAACCTAAAAGATGATTTTAGATTAATTTTTGCAACATATTTTTATTTTATGTTGGGAAACCCGTTAAAATGAATTAGTTTGACCTTCTTTAGCTGTGTCTCTGTTCCTCCTCCAGCCGATACCTCTCCTGAAAAGAGGCATGAATCACTCCATCACCATGTCTCAGGAGCAGGCGGCATGTCTGCTCGCCAATGCTTTCTTCTGCACCTTTCCTCGACGGAACTCCAGAAAGGCCGAGTACTCCAACTTCCCTGATATAAACTTCTTCAGGTAACATTTTCATAAGCGTTTTAATTTGCGGCGCTTTCGTTTGCATATTGAGCTTGTATAGTTAGCTGAAATAGACAAGCCACCTCATCTTTTGGAGGGGGCAGTAAAGTTCTGCGTCTCCTACAAATATCTGTTGGATCAGTATAAAGGCATACAGTATTTAGTGTCTCATCCTATACGTGTAGTAATTGCTACTACCAGATGTTTGAGTTGTTCTAAAGGCCTCCAGTAGTATTACATGTCAGCAGTATTAGCTCTTTATCAATTAAGTGCTTGTTCACTCATATTTTTAAGGAAAATAAGCATTTTAATAATGAGGAAATATATTTTTTAGTGGTTTGAATCAGCCCTACAACAAAAACTTCAATTTATTTATTTTTTATTACATTTTTTGTGTTTTCTTTTGGGATCTAGTGCTCACACTGCATTCTATACTCCATTTTTATGAACCATTTCTTCATTGTTTTTGTTTAGAAAAAAATGAAATGTTTTAGGGTAGTTTAAATTGAGAATAAAAATGTGCTAAAATATAGAAAAACATAGCTGCACCATTTGTAGCTTTAAAGAAGATTCTAAAAATAATTCTACATTATGCAATAGTACATTTTATCCTCAAAATAAAACAGTTTTAAGGAAATTATTGAGGAGGTGCAAGTGAACACCATTCACCATCCATGTAGATATTTTAATTTGAAATCTGTCTTTAGATCTTTGGTCCTCCTTATCTTTTGGCACCAACCAGTAATTATCTAAATGGAAGAGAAAACTAGATTAACTCTGTGGGCAGGTTTTGACCAAAAGGCCACTAATATTTAGCTGTAAGAACGAGGATATTAATTACAACATAATTTTATCAACTTAAGCTTTTTAGAAATGTTAAAAGAAAAATACAAAAAAGATCAAACAAATCTGTGAAATGTAGATATATTTTAGTAAATATCAAATTTGAGTTTTCTGACTAAAAATCTGTTTTTATGCTAACAATATTTGCGTGTTCTATTGATCCAGAAATATCCTTCTTTCTAAAAGGCTGCTTCCATCACAGACTAGTTTATGTCAAAAACCTTTTCCTGAGCTGAAACAAGCTTCAATGAATACGTTTCGGATTCCTTAAGGGGCTTTTAGTGCACAACGCTTTTGTCAATATTTCCTTTCCATGAATTTTTTTTTTTATTTGTTGTGCTGTGAGACCGTGGGGCTTCCTGTAGAGTTAGATGAAGATGGTAGCCTTTTCCACTACACCTCACTGCCAGCAGCTTTGGACTGTATTTGAATGTGTGTGTAACCTTTTGCGTCCTGAGGACAACGCTGTTTAAAAGAGACACAGGGTCTCTTAATATATCACTAGAGATGGATTCCACTTTTTTCCCCCCTTTCCTTCGCTCTTTTGTGTAAGTGCTGTGAAATGGCATCAGCGTTACTCTGTGGTGGCAAGCCTCGGGCGACTTTGTTGTCGTAGCTGCAAAGAAAGTCTCCACATAATCGGGCAGTGCTTGAAAAGGAAGCTGACTGAGAGATGGATTAATTCACATCAAAAGTTAAAGCATGACTGAACTCACATGGCTAAAATGGAGGTCATGTGTCTCTGGAGCGATGCTTTTATGGGAAGCACTTTTTGCTGGTTTGGCTTTAGGTTGTCTAGAAGATCTTGAACTGGAATGCCTTAATAAACCTACTTGATTCTAAAAGTAAGCTTGTGCAACAATAAATGTCATTTTTTATTTCTTTCCCTCATAAGGCTGTTTGAGGGATCCTCTCCAAAGAAGATAGAAAAGCTGAAAACACTGATGTGTTATTTTAAAAGTGTTACTGAACAAAGTAGGTATTTTATTTTGGGGGGTAAAAATGAAATCTAGCTCTAGTGAATTTATTGTTTAACACATTTCTGACTTTTGTTTATTCCTCAGAACCCACTGGACTTGTCACATTCACTCGAAAGGTTTTGGATAAATCTCCCATTTGGAAAAGGTTTGTTATTAGAAAGAGAGAAAATACTTTTTTTGTCAAAATTTCACTTGAAGGAAAGACTCACTCTGATCATCTTTTGATCTATTTCAAAGCCTTTCCAGTGGTCTTTTAATTATGATTATGCTGTTTTTAGCCAAAATTTACGGAAGCCAGAAAAAGCCTGTCCTACTTTTTTTTTATCATTTTCTTTTGATGACAAATTCCACCATCTCGTTATGACAAGAAAGCAAAATTTGATTTCAAAAACAATAAAAAAAAAAAAAGAAAAAGTAGGGCAGACCGTTTTCCGTCTCAGTAAAAATACAAAAAAAATCTAGGACATAGTTTCTACAGAGCAGTAATTGCTTTTACAAATGTGGCATGGGGTTGTGAGAGGGAGAGTTATTGCGGAGAAACCCCGCCCCCTTTCCCTTCTCCTATTGCTGAGAGCTCAGATCAGGGGACCTTGTTGCCCGCCTAGCGTATTTCTAAGTTCTTTTTTTTAACTGCATTCTTTCGTCTACTTCTGATTCACTATGATATGAATATATATATAATAAAGAAATACTCAGATATGCAAATTGTAGCTTATATCCTCCATCATCAGAAAAATGCCACAAGTTAGTTTTCAAAACACACTTTTGAGTTGTTAATAATTGAATCGACTGTGTTTCAGTTCACAGACTCAACTTACTAAGCTGCACATCACATGTGACGGAACCATTGAAGATGATGGGTCTGGTATGCTTCAGGTAAGACAGAAAGACATCAGGTTGTACAGTTATAAGATGAACCATAAAGTGATTGAAGAAGCTTGAGGGACTTGAAGGATGTGGACATGAAGCACGTGCCGTCTGTTGTCGTCAGCCACTCTGCCACACCATTCTCAAGTTTTCCATCCCAGAAAGCTTACTACAGCTGGAAACGCCTTTGAGGGCGTCGCTGACACATCAGAGGGAATGCGAGCTGGGAGCGGGGTCGAGGCCCCCGTGCCTCCTCCGCTCTCTGTGTTGGCCCCGACTTCCCGTTTACTGTCAGGATGTCCCACTCCGGCTTTCACCTTTTGTTTGCCTCAAGTCGCCACAGACTGACAGCTGATGTGCACACACGGCCAGCTTCGGGGCGCGCTGCAGCTTCGATTGATGGACGCTGCGCAGGGTTGAGGGGCGGGGTGAGATTTTGACAGCTTGTCAAATCAGACTTTGCAGGCTGGCTCGCTGTCCCAGAGTTGAGTGACCAGTTTGTGGAGATCAGCTATCAGGCTGCTGCTTTAATGCCTTTCAGGGATTTTTGTATAGGATAGCTGGAGGCAAGTCACCACAAATACAAAAATATATAAACTCAATATCTGAGGCAAACCATTTTGTTTTATCTTTTAAATCAAAAAGAAGTTATGATAAAAAAAATACTGATTAGGACTTGACAAAGATATTTATTTTGTATTTTAGCCTGCTGGACAGACTGTCAGAGTGCTGGCAGTACCTATGAGTACCTTCCCCTTCAGCTTGTCATCGATTCTGTCCCCCATGAAACAAAAAGTGCACATAGGTGTTTTTCTTCTGTTCCCAAAAGGGTTTTGAAAGTTTGCTTTGTACAGTATTCTTGTACTTTGCTTAATATCTGCATAAAGAAGCCATGGAAAGATGGAAAAACAAGAATTGAGACTCTTGACACACAAGCTGTGATACAGGCCAAGAGGGGCATTACAAGGTACTAACTCTGCAGGGTGTCCAAACTTTTGCAGACACCACTATTTTGTTTTCTGTTATTTTGAAATGGTAAATGATGGAAATAAAGCCTTTTTTGACATATTTAAACAATGTCTCATCTGTAAATTGATGCCTTTAGAAGATTTTTCAATCTTTTCTTGGGTTCTTTATGCACAATAATATAACAAACTTTCAATGCTCTCTGGGGCCCGTTCCAAGAAGCAGGTTCAACAAATTTAGAGTTCAAACCTGAACTTAGAGTCACTGGACTCTAAATTCCCAAACTCA
>NC_050530.1:12138441-12144338 GCF_002922805.2 Oryzias melastigma | reverse complement strand
CCCCCCCCCCCCACCTACACACACGGATATCACTGCACGCTAAAAAGAAACTGTAGCTGCATATGTTAAAAAATCATTTATTTAATTTTAATTCTCAAGACTTAAAAAATATTCACCGAATTCTTTTTTTTTTAAGCGTAAAAACAAATTCCGTAGCCGGGAATCGAACTCGCAAACTCCGCAGTGGGAAGCAGCGTTGCTGACAACCGAGCTAATGTTTGACGCAAGCAATGGATGGTAGATGATTTCAAGTTGTTACTCGGTGTTTGACATTCCATAATTTCAATTGTTATGGGTCTAAAATAAGGAAAAGAAAACTGTATTTTTTAATAGCGAGTCCCTGGAAAAACTCACTATTTATAATATCGCTGAAATAAAAATGAATTGGGAAACTGCAGTCAGTCGACTCGTGTCCTCCAAATCCTCTACCGACGTAAATAACATTTCCTCTGGATTAATCAGCCTCCTCTCTACATGATCCTCTATGAATGAACATGTCATTTTGGTTTCTGCGTGGTGGAAACGTGACGTCTCTAACGTGAATGTTCTCTAAATGTTATTGAGGAACTCATATTTGATCATCTTTCACTTTAAAAGCGGCGGAGACCGCAGAGAACTCTAAGTTTCCTGAAGAAAACCTGCTACCGACCAGGTTTCGTTCACAGACTCAGTTACCATAGTGATTGATTCTGAGTTCAGCTTAACCCGCTTCTTGGAACGGGCTTGGTTTCGCCCACTTTCCCGGGTTTGAGTTATCTCTCTCTGGAACCGAAAACTCAGAGTTTTGCTGAATTTGGAGTTCACGAACTCAGAGTTCCAACAAAACCTGCTTCTTGGAACGGGCCCCTGTTCATGTCAATGCAAATTTCTTTTGCACATATTTTCTCTTGATATTTCAGGTGGATTTTGCCAACAAATTTGTTGGAGGAGGGGTCACAAGTTCAGGTCTCGTTCAGGAGGAGATCCGTTTTCTCATCAATCCCGAGCTGATAGTTTCTCGCCTTTTCACTGAAGCGCTGGATGACAACGAATGTCTGATAATTACAGGTCAGTGATAAAGAATATTCATTGATCAACAACGCTTTGGGTTCTGATTCTAGAGAAATCCAACTTGTGCCTCTTCAGTTAAACACAGCACCGGCTGCAGCTTTAATTTACCAAGTTCTGCCTCAGCAGGACACTGAAAGGCGTGTTTGTCTTTTTGCCCTCTGTTCCTGTCAAATGCCTCTTCTGATTGGCTGCAAAGGGTAGATGGAGACTAGGTTGTGCTGATTGCTCTGTTGGGCTTCTGTTGAGTAATGCCCAACACAGACTGTACTCCGCAATTCAATGTTTACACATAGAAAAGGTAGTGAAGAAAGCTATTATAGACCCAGTGACGAGAGCTAGACTCAGGGGTCCTCGCAGGAGGCTGATGGCACCTGTCTGTTTTCTATTTTCCTTTTTTATTTGTCCTTTTTGAACTCCAGCAGCAGTTGGAGTGGATTCTAGGAAGAGCTTAGCCAATACAAATATTCATGTTTTTATAGAAAAATCACGTTTTTTAATTTTATTTCTCTTATTTCAGATAAAACTACAGACAGAAATATTAGAAAAACTGTACACAAAAACAGGAAGTGAGACACCACAGCTTCTCTTTGGGGAGTCACCTTCAGACTTTGTTCTGGCTGTCTCTTCCATGCCCTCACTTAAACCACTTAACTTGATTATATGGGTCCAAAATTAATTATAGCTGGAAGATCTGCCCAAGACCTTCTCCACTAATGGACTCTTCCATTCCATCATCTTTATTGAAACGGGTCGTGTAAAAGTCCGAGCTTTGGCTGCACCGTTGCCATTCCGTAAATCATATTCCCTGTGAGAGATCTTGTCGTAGAGGAAGGAATCTAATGGATCTTACTTCTGCAGTGAAATTTGCAAGAGTGCCCTAGCTAATTGAATTTTTCCCCGATCGTTGGATATCCTACTGGCATCGGGACAATCACAGGTATAAATAGCAGCAAAGAGAGGTCATGAATGGTCATCAAATGCAAGAAACTCATTTTAAGAAGTCAAATCTACAAAAAAGCCCTCAAATTTTATACATGAATAGAGTATACGAATTGGATGTTTAATATCTTAAAACGAAACAAATGTGACCACTTTGCATCAACTTGGCAATGAAATACGCGTCTGACCTTTCAGTGTCCCGTCTGCAAGACTTTATAGTTTGATTCATTTACACATGAATAAAGCAACCTTTACGACATTGTTTTGCTTTTTTATTTTTTTTATTATTTAGAGAAAAAAAAACAAATGCTTCTTACTCAAGCCACAATGAATTCTGTGCCTTCGTCTACAAATAACTTAAAAATGACAATTGTGTTGCATAAATACCAAAAGCATAATTAATCCGCAGCTGGAAAAATGTTCCTTTCAAATGCAAAAAGAGCTCATCAGTGAGTTTTTTATATTTTTGGGAAACAGATATGTCTCCAGTTTGTGAAGAAGAAAGCATTCAGATTCATATTAGATTGTTTTTAGTAAAAATGTAGCCTGTTATACTAAATTAAATTAATTAAATTATGCATATATATGAGGAATTCTTCTTAAAAATTATTGCTGTAAGTGTTCATACTATCACTCACACAATTAATATAAATTAAGATTGATATATCACATTTAGTAGTTTCCAATATTCTTTTAACAAGCAAACCTTGCTATTTTTTTTTATAAATAAACCTGTAAAACAAATTGAATTACTTGAAATAAATGTAAACCTGCATTGTCTGAATAGCTGACATTTTGTGAATATAATTAACTGTCATTTATTTGCAGTCCATGCCTCATATTACAACACTGCTATCAATCATACTGATATTGCAGAAAGTGGCCTTACTTCCCCTCAGTTCTCCTTTATTGCATTTTATACTCAAATGTATTTTTTAAGCTATCAGTAATATGCAAAAACAATGAATTCATAACAAACTTTTAAAAATAATTTTGCTGATTTCTTAATTTTTTTGTTCTATCAATTGTAGTCTCAAGGTAAAACAATTCCATCTAATTTGTTTTATGTTCTGATAATCATCTCGGTAATTCGCCGTCACTACAAAAGCTCTCAAAAAGCAAGGTGCTAATGAACGGAGCGATCAATCGCAATGCCATTTGCTCCCTTTTCAGGCTGTCGTGCGTTTTCCTGTAGGCTGGTGGTCAGTCAGCGCTGAATCATTTCTGGAAGCTAATAAGTTGAATTTCCTCTTGTCAGAAGCGTGGCTGCCTGATTTTCATCTAATCACATCAGACAAATTACAACCGGCACAGCCACTGACAAGAATTTATTGTTCTGAGTGTTACAGTACATTTTTATGTTTGAGAAATTCAAATTAGTTTTAGATTTTTTTTTTTTTTGAGCCACTAACACATGTCACTAATCCAGTTTTATATATAAGGCAAAATATGTGTTTTTGTCTCTTTAAGTTGATAGATTTTCCTACATTTGCACTTTGAACCTGCTAATAATTACAATTTTGTTTAAATTGTGTTTTAAAAAACTAAGTTTGGTGTTGTTTTTGCTTATGAATTAATTTTACTGTCTTTTAGGAACTCAACAGTTCAGTAAATATACCGGCTATTCTCAGACCTACCAGTGGGATGGCAACCACCGAGATACAACTCCTAAGTATTTATTTATTTATTTTACATTTATGTTTTTAAACGTTTAATATCTTATAAAATCAAATACAATTGTTGTAATGTGCTTTCTTCAGACTATTTGGCTGGAATTGGTTGTTAGCAAACTTGTGCTTTTTGTTTGTTTTGGCAGTCCAGTATTTTAGTGATTATCCATGAAGTTTTCTTCTGATGTTACATTTATGTTCTTCAGAAGTTTCCAAACACATTACCTGAATATCTTACAGTCACAAATGGTAAATAAAGACAAATCTTAATGAATATAGTTGTCTTTCTAGCCATTTATAAATAAAGTATTAGTATAGAAAATCCATTTACTCACATTTTTTATAAATGCTAATGAATACTCATTAATTCATTCATTTTTTTCTATCAGGGATGGCTGGCAGAGAAGATGCACAGAGATTGTGGCCATTGATGCTCTACAGTTCAGGAACTTTCTTGAACAGTTTCATCCAGACAAAATTACCAGAGAACTTAACAAGGTCAAGGATGTTTTTTTTTTGTTCTGACTGTCTGAGTTGCTGCATTATGTCTCCTGAAGTATCACACCATATGTTTCCTTTAAATTTGTTGTAGAATAATAACAATAAAAAGGTACTGTGTAAGACATTCTTAGGCTATTTTATCTTTTAATTGTCATAATTCATGACTTATTTCAAATTTACAAAATCTGTATTACTATATTACCTTTATTTGCCGACTATACTGCACAGATTCAAACACTTGAGCGTCAAACCAATAAGTTTCTAATTTAAAAAGCTTCTAACTTGAATGTTTATTTGTGGAAACTGAGTTTAACAAGGGTCAACACATGATTTGTGGAGGAACATCATGAACACCGTATGCCATGATTGATTGTATAGTAAACATAATGCTAATGCACTCTTTATTTTCTCCAGAATTAATTAATATGAGTAGGATATTTTTTTCTACTAATAGGTAACTGATCATAGTTGGTACCTTTTTATTTTACTGTTTGGATACATAATCTGTTCAGGAGAGCTGTTCCTATTTGTAATAGAAAATCAAGATGTTGTCAGGTCTGTTGTCAGGAAAGCTTAAAGGGAGTTTGGCAGTTCTGACAAGGCTGTGAAAAATGCGACAGCATGAAGATCAATCCCAGTTTGAACAATGTTCAGTTAAATGTCAAATCTGTCCTTTTCCAAGGAAAATGTATGTGTTGGTCAGGGGGAGGACTGTTTATTCTCAATGTGGAAATCAATGTACAGGTTCTTGTAAATGCTTCAGTTTTTTTCAGCCTTTTTAGAATATTTTCAGTAATTTAGTGGCTGCAGGGCGTCATTAAGGGTTTTTGTTTGTTGGTCGTCCATAATCATCAATACTAAAGAGGCACTAAAGTTTTATACCAAATAATGGGAGAAATGCTTGAACTAATTGAAACCTTTTGCATAATGTCATCATTCCTTTATTTAAACATATTTTATACTTTAAGCAGATGCAGAGTGAAATATTTAAAAACACAAATGTCTAAAGTTTCACATTAGTTTTTTGGCACGCAATCTCTTAGAAATTAGTTACAGCAAAATTCCATGTCATGTTTCTCTCTGCTTAAATGCTTTATTTAATGTCCCATCTCTTTAACCCTCATTCAGGCTTACTGTGGGTTTTCCCGTCTCGACACTGACAGTAAAAACCTCGCTGCAGTGGCAACAGGCAACTGGGGCTGTGGAGTTTTTGGAGGAGACACGCGTCTGAAAGGTACATTC
This sequence comes from Oryzias melastigma, assembly GCF_002922805.2. NCBI lineage: Eukaryota > Metazoa > Chordata > Actinopteri > Beloniformes > Adrianichthyidae > Oryzias > Oryzias melastigma. The sequence goes on along the minus strand of NC_050530.1, from coordinate 12,138,936 downwards.
AATTAAATCAACCCTTCAGCCACTGCATACTACATACAATAGAATGTATTTCACATTTAAAAAAAGCTCCAGAAGATGGGTATCGGCAACCATTTGTCTTCTGGAGATACATTCATTTACTTAAGTCCTATGTGTAGCCTTCCTCCTATTGATCACTTGAGAAATATAATATTCTGCATTAATAGTGGAATAGGTTTCCAGCTTGAGTTCATCAATTTGTCAGATCTTCTGTGTGTGTTTTCTTGCTGAATCAGTTTTTCTTTGCAGGAAGTCTCAGGAGAGATTTTTTTCTTTTTTGCTTCTCCTGACTGTTTTTTTTCCTGCAAAATGACTCCAAGCCCTTGTTTATATAAACTGTCTGTTATTGGATAATTAATAATTAGCGATAGAAAGGTACGGCTCCCTAATAGGCACAATACCCCACTGTCTGCTTAATGGTGTTCCTCTGGGAAAGGGCTTTATAATTTAGATGCTGTCAGACTGGATCTGCCTTCT
>NC_050530.1:12099594-12138405 GCF_002922805.2 Oryzias melastigma | reverse complement strand
TTTTTTTTTTTTTTTTTTTTTATTTAATTGCAGCAACTTATTTTCAGAAGGCTGGGTATGAAAGAAAAGCTGCTGAAATGTTTAAATATTCTCCTTTTTTAAAGATTTGGTTCAGTTCTGCTCATTACCTTAGCAATAACTCTAATTAATCAGCAGACATATTTTCAATCTCGTCAAATATTTACAGCTCTCCAGTGCCAGTCCAGGCTTTCCTTTGTAACTGATCCAGACTTCTCTGTGGGGGTGAGACCTATTCCCCTCGTTATGTACATTTTATTGTGTAGGTTACAGCGGCTGCTGGGCTCCAATTTTACGAAAACTTCAGCCTCTGAATGACTTTAAGATGCTTGTTTTCTTTTAATTCTATTTAATTATAACGAGGGGCGTTAATGTCTGGCATAACTAACTCGATCTTTTCCTGTCCAAAATTTCCTATTTTGTGTTTCTTCTCTCACTGCAGTGAGGCATATTGTGAGCCGCTCTCACTGGAGTACTTTAACGCTCCTTCTTTCCATCTAGCTCTCCTCCAGATGCTGGCAGCTGCTGAGGCGGGCCGGGATGTAGCTTATTTCACCTTTGGTGACAGTCGGCTCATGACAGATGTCAACAAGATGCACTCTTTTCTCACTCGGAGGAACATCAGAGTTGGTAAAATAAACTCACTCTGTCCTCTTCTTATTTCTTTAAAGATCTACTCCAAAGAAAATCCTGTATTTTTGTCATGATTGAGGACATGTATAAAGAAAATTAAGCTTAAAATTACATTTCTGAGTATTTCTTTATTCAAATTATTGTGAGCGGACGAAAAAGTTTTAAAAAGATTAAAACTGTACAGTATAGCTCCAATATGGCTCACTATTTTTGTTACACCAGTAATGTTGGGAGTGTGAGGGGCTGTGAGGTAGCAGGAGTGTAGATGTTTTGATGGGAAGTGGGGGCAGGCTTACTCCATGTTAACAGTCCCACCCACAACTCTGAGGCAAATTTCAAACAAACTCCTCCCACTTTTCAGAAACTATGTCCTAGAAAACGGCGTAGGTCTTTGGATTTTGGCTAAAAACTGTATAATCGTAATTCAAAGAACACTGGGAACATTTTTGAAATAGATCAAAAGATGATTGAACTTTTTGTATTTTTTTTTATTTTTTATAAATTAATAAAAGGATTCTATAAAGCAATGGTATAGCTGAGCTTATAACACCTTATGTCCGTCACAGGGGAAGTGTATGACCTACTGGGCCAGTACTACAGCTCAGAGTGTAAGAGCTGCCCGAGTCGGCGCCCCGGCGTCAGCCTCTACGACTTCATCTACCAGCAGGTCGGCTTCTCGTCTCCACCTGATGACTCCAGCCAAGTTCCACCAGACAGCATGTACTGATGAGTATTCATTAGGGCCGTGCAGCTGCTGAGTCATCACTCCTCCAGAAATGAAAGTCTTATTATACTGCCTTAAGGGTAATTTATGAATATTTTTAGAATGATAAAATGGTGCTTTGATCGCTTAGTACGATTTAATGTATTATTTTTGTAAAACAAACATCTCAACTGGCTAAAATGGATAAAGTGACCTTCTATGTGTTTAATTTGCTGAATGAATGCAGTTAATGCAAATATAAGGACATTTAGAAATAAGTCTTAGTTTGTTGTTTTGCTTTTCTTTTTCTTTTTTCTTCAAGACACAACATAGTCATTGGAGAAGGTTGAATTGAGTAATGTAGATGGAAAAAGGTAGAAAATGTTGATTGAAAAGAAAAAAAAAATCTAAAAAACATTTTTTTGTGAAATAATTTCTTATCTTGTACATTACTCATTTTAGGATTATAGTTAGTGATTGAAATTTTCATTAAAAAGTTCGATTTGTTTGTGAATCTTTGTCATTTCTTTGACATTTTGCTTTCCCTTAAAAATAAAACAAGTTTTAATTTGTAGTTTACATAGCCTACTGCATTTATTTATCAAATACCTTCGATGAATCATCGCTTTACGTCTCATGAATGTAACAGACAGAATGAGTTTCTCTGCTGCATTTTAATTTCTCTTTGCCAGCTATTGCTTCACTCTTTTACTAGCAGTTTAATAAGGTCACACCCTTCATATCAACTGTAAAGGACACTTAGTTAAAGATTGGATCCTGGAACATCCTTTCAGGAAGCCAGTCTGCAATGTGATTTCTATGATTCTACTTTTAGGAAGACTCCACAATTGTTAAATTAATTTATAAATAACCTGCAATGCTAGGTTATACGGTAAATGAGAGAAAACCTATGGCTCATATTGTGATTTTTTTTTATATTCATGTATATTCATGTGCTACAAAAAGGCTCCCCAATTACGAATGATTTGATTGGTTAAAAAAACTGTTTTCTGCACTGAATGGGCTCTTAGGAGCATGTATGTGAATGACAAAGTTGTAGATGTGAGAGTCTGGAGCTGTTTGTCTTCACTGAATCAGGGCCTGATGAAGGGAGTCTCTTTGTGGCTTGCTGAGTTCAAAATAAACCTTTGGTGGCATCTCTCCGAAGGGGATCCACCACAGACACACACAGGAGGATCCCACTGAACTGATCCCTCCACAGGGGGCGTCATGGGGGGTTTTGACCTTTAGGCGACTGTCTGCCATAAAATCAAGAAGATGCAGTCACTCGTTTTCAAACATGAACTTCATGTAGAAGTTGGATGATTGGTTTTATAAGGTTTGATCTGCTATAAATGTGTTTATATTACTAAAGGCACATCATCTCCAGCTTTGTCTAAAGGAGTTTATGCATCATCTCCAAACTCCAGTACCTCCCAGTGAAGTTCATTCACCAAACCCTCGATTTGTACTGTGTTGATGCTTAAATGTAAGACTTTAGATTTTCAAGGGAAAAAAAATGTGGAAGGACAAAGCCAAAAACACTGTAAAAAATATAAATGTTCATAATAATGCATGGGAAGCTTAATGTAAAACTGACTTTCATGAGTTGCCATTTTTTTTACATCTCTTGGAGATGAACAGAGTATTACGGTTAAACGTATAATAATTTGGCACAATTTACATGTAAGGAACACTGATTTGGAAACTTTTATTTGCCTTGTAATTTTTATGTGCAGGAAAGCAGTTTTAAAGGCAGACTTATAGTGATCTACGATGGAAATGAAACTGTTGATGTGGCGGGTTGCACGCAGAAATCACTGTGATGCCACAATGCTAAATCAGACGATAAGTCATGTGCACAAGGCATAAAGATAAATCAGCTATACCATTAAACTAGATCCCTGAAACCCTCTTAGATGTAGACTCTTGGGTTTAGTCTTAAGAGGATGTGTTTTAAGCAAAAATGTTATTAACTATGAGGGTACTCTGTTATGAGTTATGAGCTAAATCCACATAAAGATCATATGAAGATGGAAAATTGCTCCAAATTAATTTAATCTAAGTACAATTTGTCCCTTGACTAAAACTCCCTGTTGTGTCCAGGTGGGTAAAGTGCTTTTTGGGCATTTGTTGTCACTTTAAAGTGGTTCTTGGTTGCATTTAAGTCTATTTTTTCCTATTTTATAAAAATATGTGTGTAAAAATTGTAGCTGACTTTCAAAAATGATCTTGAGGCATGACTGGTCTTTGGGAATACAGCAGATTTACAAATTATTTTCATCATAGAACATTATTCATGTGCCTATATGATGTAAACACCATTTATATTAGAAGAGCTGATTGATGCCAAAATGTTATTTTATATTAGATCTCAAAAAAGGGCTAATCTAGATCTAAAACGATGAATTTCTGGTCATCAGCAGACCTAATGTGTTTTTATAGGACTTCTCTCGAGGTGACTTTACAGTATCGCGAACAGATCTTTGCAGAAGACACATGCTTAAAGTTTAAAATTACATTTTACTAATCAGAGCGGATTGCGCTGAGGTGATTAGGCTCCTGGCCAACTCCCATTAATCTGTAAACTGATATCCTCAAAGAGACTTATTAAAAGCTGTTCTGGCAAAAGCTCTACCACAGGTGCATCTTGTAGCAGCTGCTTTGTTGGAGCACAATTCTGTTGAGTTTCAAGTTCACAAGAAAATTCTTTGTTTTTTCTTATTCCTTGTAAGATAAAAGCTAAAAATGTTCTGTTTTTGGAGACCTCTTATTCTGCTTTTTATGTCATCAAAATCTTTACATTTTTATTTGGTTAAACAGAATTGCGATTCACAGATATACTTTTTTTTAATTTATGACCTGTTTTATGGATTCCTTTGTGCCATTTTTTTAGTGGCCACACAGCCAATTGATGTTAATTATTTCTATCCTCCAGCTCCACCCATGCTGAGACGGTTCCTCCACCAAAGGCGGTTCCTCTATACCTTTCTAGAAACCTGCTTGCCTTGTGTTTTGTTTGGGTTGAACAGCCCGCAGTCAGAATTAGTCTTTGTGAACAGTAAAAGGAAGAGAAGGCAGCGTATAAATCTGTGACCAAAGCAATTATTTATTAGTGGCAGCTCTCTGTGGCCAGTTTAGCTCAAATGTTTCCTCCGTGATTGATCCAAAAGAAAAATCCATTTTACGTGAAATCTGTGGCTTTTAACCAAACTGACTGTCTCGCTCCGTAAGGTCAAGGATTGAGAGAGTGAAGTTATTTCTGCTTCCAGTGTTATTAAATTGCCTATCTATCATTGAGGGCCCAGTGATTGATACCGTCTCAGCTGGAATGAAGGATGAAGGAAGACTGTCTCTGACCGCATGCATCAGACCCAATGTATCGACGATACACTGTTTTAAAAAAACTAAAAACGTTTCAGCATCCATGTGCTCGTTTCCCAAAAAATATGCTTGAACTTGGAGAATACTTTTTTTGTTGCCATTTAGGGTTAGGCATTTTTTATTTCTATTTAACAGTTTGCTCTTTTCAAATGACAACAAAAGGTCAATATTCTTAAATGACAAAGCACCTTCAAAACATTTGCCTAAAAATGTTTGTAAAGGAAACAGATCATCTATACATTTTCCAAATCCACTGAATCCCCTTTGGGGTTGTGGGGTTGCTGGAGCCTATCCCAGCTGGGTACGTTCTGGATAGGTTGCCAGTTTATTCCATAGCCACACAAACACATTCACAGTAGAGACTATTTAGTTTAATTCATTATCATAAAAAAGTAGTTTTTTGACGGTGGGATGAAGCCTGGAGAATCTGAATCTGAGTGTTGACCATTACACCACCACGTCACCTAAGGGAACAAACATGCTACTCTTTTTTTGCTTGTCTTTAAACACGTATCAATTTCTTCTGCCCAGGAATTGATTTTCTTTGACATGTTATGGTAAGACAGTCTCATAAAACGAGAATCTTGGAGTCAAACTGCAAAGACAACTGTCTTGTCTGTCACAGGTGTGTGTTCTCTTCGTGCAGCTTAGTGTGGAAGATCTGCCCTATTTGGTGCCCCAACTCTACTCAATTACAGTATTTATTTGGATTGTGCATCTGATGAGACCAGACAATATTCTTATTTAACCTTTAGATTCATGTTTCCATTCATTTTCTTTAAATAAGTGGCCACTGACTCTATGAAAATGTTTTTGATCTAACAAAATATGTCCTTTTTTTTTAGAAGTAACCAAAGTTTTTGATTATCCTTAACCCATAAGAACCCATGGTGACATAACAGAAAAATATCAGAAACCTGTTGTGTGATCAACTTTGTTTGTGGTATTTTCAACATGTTTTTATTTGTAAAGAAAAAAAAGGTCTGGGTTCTTATGTGTTAAAGTGATTGTGCACCTTTTATGATTATTGACATCATAAACCACCATGATTAGGTTTTTTTGAGGGCTTGTACTTTAAAGTGGCATATAAGTTGACAATAATGTTTTCACAAGGGCAGCCAACTTGTTTGCTTTTTTTTTCTTCATGTGGTTTTTCCAATTTTTTGTTGTCTTTGTTTTTCAGTTTCTGTACATTTTATTGATTGAATTATAAAGAAACCAAAAGAACTGTTGAAGGACCTACAAGTTGAATTATGTAAAACAGGAGTAAAAATACACACATAAAAACCTAAAAATATTTGAAAATACCAATCACTTGTATTCAAATATTGCTAAAAAAAAAAGTAAAATATTACGTTTTGTTGATACCGAGCTTCTCGTCAATAAGACATAAATTGATATTAGTGGGCTGAACACAGGCAATACTAAAGATATGTTTTCTTAGCGAAGTTGTATTTACTGACAATTCTGTCAAATGCAGTTTTTAGTCAAAGTTAGACTTGTCCTATTTGATGATTCCCTGAGTTCAATCAATGTGCACAGTCAACTAAGTAGAAAATGTTTGTTTAGTAATAAATGTTTAAAAAAAGTATTTTTGATCAAAGAAAACATTTAACCAATTTGATTTTCAAATCTTATTGTAGGGTGGCTTTTTCCCTGTTATTTTTGAGTTGTCTTTGCTTTGTACCTTTAAAAGACACATATCAGCTCTGTGGATCATTCAACAACACATGTATTATTAGAGTCTCACAACATGGAGTCAAACTTTAATAGGCAGTCTTTGTAATTTCCTCTGTAGTCATTTCAGCCATCTGTCACTGAAAATATTGAACATAGATGCATAAATCTATGTTAAGTTTACAACCAAGGATGCAGAGACATAAAAAAACAAGCTTATGATCATGAAATAACTGTTTTTCTATAACCACGAGACAATTAAAATACAAAGGGTCAATTTTTGCAACTTTTGGTCACAGAAAAACTACCAAATCCTTATTTTCCTATTGTTTCTGGAATAGGAAATCCTACTGTGTTCATGCAAACTGCACAATCTATCATATGTAACATTTAGAGTGTATAGCCTGAGCTTTAGTGCTCACAACTTGGGAGTGGAAGCTTCGTTGTGTTTAGTACAATATTTGCAGTTGAAGAAAGAAAAGTTTTTCCCACTACGTTTGCAAAAACTAGTCCTAAAAAAGCATTAATTTAAAGTCTGATCGCTGATTTGGATTCACTATAATAGAACTCATAAATGCTAATGTTCATTTTGTGCATCAGAGCCAAAGTGGTTTATTTTCTGAGTTTATCAGCTTAGTTTATCTATCTTAGACCTTTAATTGCACACTTGTTGCTTATCTCCCAAAGGATGAGTGTAAATCCATCTGCTCCACGTCAAGCCACAGCCAGAAATACTCAAAAAAGTGTTTTGTTTCCTTAAGACATCATTTAAAATGCAGCTAAAAGTTTATGGGAAATGTGAAGCGTCTTTTAGTTTTTTTATGACATTTTATATAAAAAAAGTACTTTTAATACTCCTGGAAGGGCTAATGTATGCATGCATGCATGGATCCTGTTGCCTCACCAAGCAGATGTCTCCATCTGAGACAGATGTTTCCCAAACATTTCAAAGAAGACATTTTACTGCTTGTTGGCCTTGATCATTTTCCGGATGTGATTAGGATTTTTAACATCCGTACATGGTACCAGTGGTTAAGAAGGTGGAAAATTGCGTAAAATATGTTGCAGCATCTTTAAGTTTTTGGGAAAATTCTGCAAAAATATAAGTTAAATAACAGTTAGTGGACTATAAGAATCTTGTGTGGAACATATTTGGTTTAAACTTCTTGCCCACATGTGATGTAGATGACAGGGAAGTGTGTGGAATAAAACAATATGAGGGATGCGAGTGTCTCTCACATGTTGGCTGTATGAAAGTGTGAGTGTGTATGGAGGGAAGGGGGCTGTCTTCATGTCTGGCTTTTCACCGCAGCATCTACAGAAGAGACCTCCGGGTTCTGCTGTGTGCTGGCTGTAAGAGCCACCACAGAATGGGTGTCTTGGATGTTGAATGGATGAGGCATAGTTTAGTTAGGAATCGAAATTATGGCCTAAATGTATCTTTAAATAGATCTTTCAGTAATAATACCAGGTCTTGCTCAGAATTTCTTCACCAAAAACATGACTTCTTCTAAGCCAATAAGTTCTTGATTAGATATTTTAATTAAGCATCTAATAACTTAATGAATGTAATGTTGATTTCAGCTGTAAATTAGGACAATATTTGCGATAAAATTAGATTTTTCAAACTTTTTGTTTCTTAAATTTTTAATTGTTTCCACTTTGCAGTTGTTGTATTTGTCAGTGTGATGTTGACGTTCTCAAATGCTTTACAGTTTGTCCCTGTGTTGGGGTAATTGCAAGCCGCACAAACAAAAGCCCATCTGATGTGTGCATCTTCGCCGTCTCGCAGCGCGAGCATCCTTGACAAGTGTGGCTGAACGGGCCATAAAGCGCCAGCGCCATCATCTCTCAGCCCCGTTCTCTGTTACATATGAACCCGTGGCCAAAGTGACAGGCTTATTTATGCCGGCACACATGTAGCCAAGATAATACCATCACTCCTTTGCCAAACACAGCTGGTTCACAAACAAATCTTGCTGACAAATTGTAAAGCGTTTAAGGCAAACAGAGAGTCAGTAAATGAAACATCCCCATTCTCTCACTACTCATGTAGTTTAGACGCAGTTGGATAAGGGGATTAGACCCTTTTTTTCTGCTGCTGTTCAATTACTTTAGCACTCATAAAAACTTGATGTTCCGTCTCCAGAGTGAGATATTGGAGCTCTGCTCATTGCAATACGGAAAAGATTTAGCGCAAGCGCTTTTGCTTTGACAAGAGACTCGGCGGAAGTGTTCTCTTTGGCTGCAGATATTGCAGTCCCCATCTGCTCTTTAAGCATGCAGCCGTTATTTCACAGCTCACTTCAGTCGACTCCTCCTTTAGTAGTAAATAAACACAAGTGAACTCTTTGTGGAGAAAATGCATACAGCGACTACTATATAGTGGCTCTTAATTTTTCTATTTCCTCCAGTACCTCTTAGCGGTTGAATTAATTTATTGCCCTGGGAACTCCCTTGTGAACTCTGTTCATGGATCAGAGTGTATGTGTGAGTCCCCTGTGGTGCTGTTTGCATTTTTGCTGCACTGGAAGAACGCACAGAAAAATATAGGTTGATTTCTAATTACAGCTCATGGTAAATGGGTAATCTTACTTTAAAGCCCCTTAAATGTTGAATAATTCAATCAGAGTTTTTAGTTCTGTGTCCAAATATTGTCACGTTAACTAAAGAGTATTCATTTTCCCACAAAAAAATCTTCATCTTTAAGCAAACCATTAAGCACACCTACTCTTTTCCATCTGTTGTGGCTCCGTTTGTTTTTCCTAATGGGTCAATATAACTGGCAGGAGTCGGGAAGCGCGAGCTGCCTCATGGCGTGTGACTTTAGTTGCTGGACTCCTGAGAGTGATGGGGCGACTGGCAGCTGTGGGTTAGAGCGTAAAGCTCAGGAAAGCCTCCGTTCATCGCCTCTCCACCCCGCTGCGTGCTCCACTCCATAGGGACAACACTACTGGGACAAATGGCCGCCTGGGAGTGGAAACGTAAATGAGGCCCACTCATTTTTTTTTCAAATTATCAGTCAACCAAAAATTCTTGCATCTGGTATGGCAGCGAATATGAGAATGGCTTTTTGCTAACTGTGTCTCACATGACTAAGCCACCAAGCTCACATGAATGCAAAGTCATGCTTTTTTATTTGCCCTCGTGACAGCAGAGCCATTTCTGGCCTGGTGGGGCTCCTCAGTTGTCAAGTGCTATAAGAGATCTCTCAGGACTCACGGCCAGCTCGCAAATTTCTCTGCATTACCGGGATGGGTTTCCAAAGAGGGTGCAGCTCTTCTAATGAGTTCTTCCCCGTCCATTTCTTTCCCCCTGTCGCTCTGGATCCATTCGTTTGGGACTCTTATGCAACCAGGGAGCCATGCAGGCACCCAAACGGTTGTTACTTTGATGTAAAGAGAGCGTTAAGTCTCCTCACAGGGAGTTTGCAGATGATTGAGTCTGATCTGGAGATGTCACCCTGGCACAATCGTTCCGTGTCATGTTTTCTCCATTTATCATAGTTCCATGAGTAAAAAAAAACACAAAATGCATTAATTTCTCTTTATTTTGTTCTTGTAAATCAGTAATTTCTGTACTTCCCTTTGGTGCAACACACTGACCCTTTGCTTACTGTTCACCACTCCCTCGCCGGGGCAACTCAAATTAGCCGTGGCTGTTCGATGAAAGCCAAACCCCTGCTGGACTTGTTGCGGGGCCAAAGCATTAATCTTTTCCCGGAGCAGGAGCTATGGCAGCCGCAGACGCACATCCACCAGCTGAGATTTACGCGGCACATCGAAGCAGAGCCTCGCAATCTGGATCCTCTCCACCAAGTCACCTCAAAATTGGTTATTGATCTTCCTCTCCCAAAATGAATCATACGTTGCCAAGATTGTTTCACTACGACGTTTACAGTACTATGGTTATAGCTAATACGCAGTCAATGGATGGATTACAGTTTGGGAACCATGAGAAAACAGCTGCCTGGACGGAAAAGGGAGTAAATTACCTTGAAAATGAAAACGCATCCCGTTGTCATGCCGTATAGCCTCATTACAACCCATCACGGGGGCTGAAGAAGCACTGACAGTCGCTAAAGAGCTTTAGGTTAATAATTTTTCTATGACCGATGCCAAAGAAATAATCATTGTAACTGCAGTCGACCAAATTACTGCAAAATGTTGGAAATTTGTCTAATATTCCTCTTTATTTTTAAAGAATATCTTTATGCCGAAGGCTTCTGTCAAAGCAGATTATCTCCATCTGATTCAAATGAGACCAGCTCTGTGGACGTCCTTCCTTTCTTCTCCTGCCATATAATATATTGTAGCATATCATTTAATGGGTCCTCACTATTCGCCCAATTAGGCTCCAAGATGGTGTGTAAGTGTAACTCCTGCCCTGGGAGCAGTTTGCTCATAAATGCCAGATTGGCCATTAGAAGAATATGTGTGAGCGAAAACAGACAGGTAAGATATAAAACCGAGCTTAATTGAAAGATTGTGAAGAAGGCGGCCGTTATCTTTTTTTTGGTTTTCATCTTAAATGTCAATATCTGAAACGGAAGATAATGGGACATTTCTTGGTCTTTAATTTTAGTGAGATATTCGTATTTTTAAAGATGTCTGTATTATTGCTATTAATGGTAAAGTTTTTTGTTAAAGACAGTTATGACTATTTCAATGTGACCACTTAGTGCTATTATTTAAAGACGCACTCCTATGAAAACTGTTAACATGTTCTTGTTGCGTTTTTCTCATGATGGAGGACATGTATAATAAATAAAATAAGATTAAAGTTGTATATTTATGCAAATCCTAGTGAATCCTGACTCAGGTTTTTTTAGGAGTTTTTCCTTACTGGGAGGGAGGGTATAAGGGCAGGGATAACCAGTTTTATTTAGTCTTAGTGTTTAACTATTGTTCATATTTTGAAGCCCAATGAGGCAATTTTCTTTGTGATTTTGGGCTATACTAATAAAATTGAATTGAATTGAGTAAGGAGCAGACAAAAAATGCTTTTTGATAAACCCTGTTGCAGTGGCGTAGGTGCTAAAGTTGGAGGGCCACAAGATCCTTGCTCTGCTCCATTCTGATGCATTCACTTGCAGACAAATAGATCCACGTACGTCTTTGTTCTCCTAATCTGAGCTGAAATCTGGCTCTAAACTGTATGTTTTAATAGGTCAGATACTGTCCGTCATTTTTGCTGCACCGTTAATGTTTTAAGGGATGATGGGAAATGAGTGCAGGCTCACTCCACACCAACAGTCCCGCCCACAACTCAGACGCTGTTAATTTCTGATGCCCCTCTGCAGAAACTATGTCCTAGAAAACAACACAATTATAATTAAAAGACCACTGGAAATGTTTTAGAATAAATCCAAATATGATTGAAGCTAGACTTAGCAGTAAAATCTGTCCAAGGTATTACTTATATAAATGTTGCCAGAATTTCTCAGGATCATATAGAACCAACTGACTTAACTACATAAGCTCACATTTGTTTCCATAGAACATTTGAATCAAAATTCAACTACATTTTACATGTTTTTGGTCTGTGGAAGAAAACTAGGAATTAAAAACTGAATTAAACTTAACACTCCAAAAACAAAAAAGGAAAAATAACAAATGGGTGGCCGAAGGAAGAACAGTTAAAAAGAAAAATCTCAGCATGACACCTCTATGATTACTGAGGAGGAAGTGAAAACCCAAGGGAAACATAGGATCACTACGGAGGAAAAAAAACACATTAAACGCATGCACCAGCAACAACAAGCAAAATCCCGGACAAGCCCCCAGTTACTGCGAACCAAAACCAAGTTCATAACACACACATCTGGACCAACTGCAGCAAAGTAACCAAACGTAAGGATACAGAAAATTATATTTTTACTCGTTTAACTAGACAACTGTTCCCCTCTCTCGCATAATTTCTTCTTCCACTTTATGTCACCTTCTCCTGACAATCAGCTGTCCGGGTGACAGCCCTTCAATCAGTTGATCCTCTCCAGCTGTTCCACCCCCTCAGCTGGTTGAGTCAATTAAGATGAAATGAAAAGAAAAATAAATAGAAGGAAACACAACTAGAAGTCCACAACTTACAACTGACCTTTAAATTGTTTTATTGTATTATTCTATTTTAATCTGTTCCCTCTGTTAAATGATAATCATCAATGACTTAGCAAACTACTTAAATAAAAGTTTAGGGCATCTCTAACTTTAAGAAAGAAATCAAAGTTTCATTTGCTATCTTTAACTGTCTGTCTTCCATGGACCTCTTTGGTCCTCTCATCATTAGATGAAGCAGAAACATCCTCAGTGGTCCTGTATTTCTCTCACTCTGGCAGGCTCATGAGCAATAACAATGGGGTTGAGATGGACACGTCTGCTTCTCCAGTCGATAGCAGCCAGCATGTAGGGCTCTGACTCTCTCTGCAGCATGGCAGACGCTTATTAGTGGTAATTTTCTCGCATCATCCATCACCAGGTGGGCTTCCTCCATTGATCTCAATGCCAAGTCTTGTCACAAGCTGCTTCTCACGCAGTGAGGGCACTGATCTCTGCTGGCTATGGCAGTCAATGACCTAGCTTGATGTTCTGTCAATGTAGTCATGACTGGGCTGCCAGAATTAGACCTGTGAGGTGACTTGCACAGCAGTGCACAAGTCAAGTGCTGTCCAAGTCACTTATTGCACATGTTGCTCTTGAATTCAGCTTGGATGTATCAGTACCTCAAATGTGTATTTGTTTACTCAATGAGATACTTTGCTTTGGTTTGAATCCTTATTCATGCTTTAATTTATCTTTAAACTTTTTATGCACCATAGATCGTATTTGAAACACACAGAACTAGTATTTTATTAGATCAATTCATGTATTCCTTAAGGTGTTAACTATTTTTTTGTTCGTTTTTATATACAATATAATTTTGGTTCAAATATGACCATTTAAAAAAATGAAAATGCATTTGTTGGTATAATTTTTGCTCTACATACATCATGATCTTGAAAATAAGAAATGTTGAATGCAGAACTTATGGTAATGTATTTTCCTGGCAGCTGTTTTGCCTCTGAGACCGCACTGTGATGTGCTATCAATGGAATTTTAATTTAAATAATATTTATGCAAAAATATCTTCAACCCATACGAAGAACACATGCAACTCCCTTGTGTCTTGTTTAGGCAACATCTATTTCAGGGTTTTTCTTGTTTCTGTCATCCAAATATAACTAAAGAAATGACATAATTGAATGTTTTGGTCTGTTTACTCTTGATTAACCTGTTCATGCAGCTTAACTAATTATTTAAAATAAACAGATTTTATCAAATGATAGTAAAATGAAGCTATTTGCTTGGAGGACGATGAGGAACTGGTTTAAACAGACGACAAATGGATCCTATTAAAAGCAGCTGACTGAACCGGTACTTTTTGAGACAGATATTGAAGATTGTCTTTGACTAAAACTTCTTTATTTATGGCTACAAACAGTAGTACTGTAATATTTAGTTTCTATAACTATAGTTTCTCTTCTTGTTCTTTCCTGCAATGAAACATCTTTATTCTCTCCCTATCAGTTTATGAATCAATATTAAAGTTTCTGTTTTAGATTCTAACACTTCAAATTCTTAAAGACCCTATTAAACATCTGAGTTTCTTGACCTAAACTTCAAACTAATCCCTGAAATCTTCAGAGACGTGGTCTTTGTGGTGTCCGTGGATTTGTTTCAAAGTGCATGAAGATCTGTCTTTTCCTCAGCTGCTCTTTTTATTGATCCAGGGAAGGATTGCAGTATAAATTATTTCAGACACACTTTTGACTAATTGTGTAAGTTGTGCTTTTGATTTTGTGTCATTTTTTACTTTGATTTGTAGTTTTCCAATGTTAGGGACTTTGTGTCTTTGTGCATTAAGAATAAACTTTACATACTTGTAAACCTGAAAAACTAAAGGTCTTCAATGTAAATGGTGTCATTTTTTCTCGTAGGATTCTTTCCCAATGCTCAAGGGCATTTCTGCCGTCTACTTGCATCGAGTAAATTGAATATTCTGAAAAATATTTTAGTATTTTACAGTATAAGCAGTTTCCTGTTGTGATACTTTTTAAAGCTAATTTACTTAAAGCACAATCTACAATTAAAACATTTCCCAGCTGATTTATGATGTTTTATGTCTGTATTAAATTATATAATTTTTGCTTCATACATTTAGCAGGAGCAACAGTGACACTTCCAAGCAATAATTTAAATGCCAAACAAATTATTGTAAGCAAATGTCCACATGACCCGTTTTATTAGTGTTTTGTCCTCTCACCTCTCAGATCCAGCTGTTTTCAGCCTCTTTAAGTTTTTAAAACGATGCTGCAAAAATATAATAAAAATTATGACAGCATTATTGGAGTAATCTTTTAAATATTTAGCATTTTTTCAAAGCATTTGAACCTTTCATTTTGTTTAGGCTGTAAGGTAAATACACATACAAAGGAAACGGAGCAGCAGAATATTTGTGAAGTTAATTTGTGATTGTTTCATGTATATAATTACAGTAAAAAAAAAAATACAGAAATCTTTTATGTTATTAATCTTTAATAAAAAAAATGACTCACTCGACAATAGAAAAGGTATTTTCTTTTTATTTTTGGACAACTTGCATCATAACTCAAAATACAGCATTTCTAATATATTTACTATTAAGAGGTAAGTACTTCATTGAAATATACTTTTCTGATGTAAACAATTATAATCAAAACTTTTAATAACATTAATACAAGTATAGTATTCATTTTATTTCTTCTATCTGTGTGTTTTTCTGAGTAAAAGCAACTTAAAATAGTGCAGCACACTAAATATGACATTTTTTGGGACACTTTTCTCTCATGTTAGACTGCATACATCACATCAACAGGTACAATTACAACGAATGATCACTACAGTAGACAGAAATCACAGCAACTCACATTAAGGCATCGTGTTTTCCTTTACATATATATATTTTTTTCAATTCAAGTGAAATATTTTTCACAGAACTACTCATAAAAAATACAGCTTCACTTCAGAATAAACATGCACAAATGTAAAATGTAATCTTTATATATTATGGTCTTAAAAGTTTCACATTTACTTTGGAACTGTTGGTTTCTCCCAGACACAGAACACACAAAAAACAAAATTACACTTTTATCACTGTTTTGATTCACTGCAGCACAAGCCAGTCCATAATAAATATTAATTTATATTCACTGATGAACATACAGCATCTTTTTAAATAAACACTTTCCGCCAAAACAAGCTTTTATTTTTGTATTCTGGCAATCTAAACATGGGAATATCAAAAATAGCAGCTGATAATTCTCCATATTGCACAACTTTATGCATCAGTGGGAAAAAAATAATTGCACTCTTACCCTTACTCTCCTTTTGTAAGATAAAGCAGACCTCTATAGTGTAGCATTGCTACCCTGATTATACCTTAATAAAAGACGGGTCATAAACATAACGACGATGGTTACTTTATTTGTCACTGCACTGTAGCTCCAAAGCAGTAGAGTTTATAACACTGATAACTATTGCTGGAATACAAATTCATTCAAGAAGACTCAAAAAGTACCACTGAAAATATCACACTTTATCCTGTACTTACAATATTTTATTTATATATTTTTAGTTATTGATTTAAGTGTCTAACCAGACAGAACAAACACATATTTTTGGAAAAAAATATTGGAAAATAAACAAAAAACTTGGCAGATTAAATAGATTTTAGCACATTTAACTGCATTTAGATTAAGGTTGTTCGGGTTATTCCTTGCTAGCTAATAGCCACTAATCTACTTCTTTTTTCTCATATATGTTTACACGTCTATTCTAGATCAGATCACTCCGCTGAATCACTCTCTGTTAGAGGAGTTGACCCTCAGATCAGTGCTTCAAAGAGGACATGGCTTCAGTTTCCTAAAGGGAGCAGACCAGTTAACCTATCGCAGTCAATGCTGAACCCAGATTCACCTCTACAGAGCAAAACTATACTTTATATGATGAATAAGGGCTATATTTTAATATTTACAAAAATAAATATTAGTGTTAAGGCTTTGCAGTTTGTTGGTGAAGACGTACTATTGCACAAACAACACAGAAAGCATTTGAAGAGCTAACGCCAAAGTGCAGAGCAGTGGCTTACTTCCCTGACTTAGGAGGGTGACTGGCTCTCTGGCTGCTGTCAGCCGGTTTGGTCACTGCAGCACTGCTCCTATTGCAAAGTTCCCTGATTTCCAGCAGGCCCTCGTTCAGAGCTGTGACGAAAACGGCCGAGCTGGTCTCGGTGTCCTCCCAGAAACTGGACACGCAGAAGATGATGTGGTCTGACTGGGGGTTATAGCAGGCGCCGTAGCCGTTGGGCACCACAGGGCCATAGCAGCAGAACATTTCCTCTGTGGTGGGGACCTGCAGATAAAGCCACATTTAGTCAGATAAAATACTACACATAAATGCTCATTTACAGGAAAAAATAATTCACATTAGAGCTGTATAATGAAGAACTGCTCATTGTGGACATGAGCAGTTCCAGCAGTAAATACAGTATGATTATTGCTTCTCGTTAAACCCATGAATGCTGCTTCCTAAGCAAGAGGGGAAAAAAAATTAATAATTTTTAAGTGTTGGGTAAGAGCTGCCGGGAAAATGACAGATGATGCACAGGTCTAAGAGGGTAAACATTTTGCTGAAACAATCGATTTTGGCTGAGTTTTAAATTAAAAAGACTTCTGCAACAATCACAGAACCTTCAGGCAGAATTCCAAAGACCAGCAGAAACTACATTTCTTTAATTGGTTGAGTGCATTAGCTGGACTTTTCCTCTTCTGTGTTTGCAGTCTTACTCAGTGACTACAAATAGGTTTTCTGACAGTTATTCTCCCCTCCTCACTGCACTCATTGTTTTATTTTATGATTTTTGTAAATTATAAATGTCTGTAAGTTGTAATTTATTTATTACTTTTGATGAAGTTGCATTTTCCTGGTTACAGGTGGAAACGGAGATGCCAAGAGTTTGAATATTGAATGAGAACACGACATTTAGAGACGGACATTTAGGTCAACAATCTGAAGTTTGAATTTGAGCACAATGAGTGTTTACCTTACCTGACTGGTAGAGAGGATGAAGTGGTTACTAGTCACATACGACTCATCAGAGAAGATCTCTGGCTTTTCCATGTTGAGCTCCTTTGCAATCCTCAGTAGCCCAAGAAGATGATTGTCTATTCCCATTCCTGATATAGCCTGAAGAACACACTTTTACTCAGTTTACATTTTTTTGCACCTGAAATTAATACTATAACTATGAATAAAAATATATATTTTTATACATCAAACACTCTAGAGTTTTCTAGAAAAGTCAAACATGAATTTTCAAGTCATTGATTGATGTAGAGTCAATCACACTATTTTTCATTAATGACATAGTGGCCTGAATTGATGCACCAAAAAAATTATTTTTGCAGATTTATGAAAGAAAAATTAAATGTATGATGTCTTAAAATTTTGATCTACTTTAAAAGCATTCCCAGGGTTCCTATTCATGATTATGTTGTTTTAGAAAAACAAAAAGAAAAGAAAAACTGTGTTTTCTAGGACATAGTTTCTGCAGAACTGCAGTAATTCATTCGAAATTTGCCTCTGAGATGTGGGCGGGAGTAAGCCTTTCGTCATTTCCCATCATCCCTTTGCGTACATGCTCTCCCTCTAGCTTACAGCCCCTTACAACCCTAACATGACATTATTGTTGCGACAAAAATGGCGAGCAATATTGCAATTATCAAGCCGTACATTTTGAGCCGGATACCAGCTCAAACGAGAAAAACAAAGACGTACAGGAATCAGTTTGAACTGAATGGAACGGGGCATTGAACTTGTGACCCACTGATTGTAGCACCTATAGCTTTTTCAAACTGCATTTTTTGTCTGGTCCTGATTTGCAACAATTTGAATAAAGAAATATTCTGAAATGCAATTGTGGAACTTTAAGAATGTGTTGAGAATTCCCTTTATTCTTTTTAAGGGGAAGCTAGCCTTAAAAAAAGCTATTTTTAAAAATATTTCCTTTGTCACATATCACCATTTATAATGGAACTGTATCCTACAAAATGAATCTACTGCAAAACATTTGTGTAAAATTGATTTTTTAATGTATTTCATAGTAAAGTTTCCACAAAGTTTAGTGTGTGTGTAATCACATATTTTGAACTCTGACAACAGACCTAAAGCAACTTTTAACAGCAAACTTTACAAAAATCAAGTAAATCAATGAGTTCTTGACATTAGAAAAGTGCTTTAAATCCTTACTGCGATCGTGTAATTCGTCTGGGCATTAATTGCATCCTTCAGTCGCTTTATTTTTTCTGAATCCTGTTTGAAAGACAAACAGTGCACAAAGTGAACACAAAAGAAAATCAAAAGACATGAAGTATGCATTATCTGATAGAGAAAGACAGTTGTACAGCACACCATCCTTCATAGATCCATTAAATCAGCAGGGAGATCATCTGTTTGAATTGAGAGACTGGGTTTGGCACGCCAAGCTGGCTAGGTGCACCTGTCCCATTTAGAGGTGAACAGAAATGTGGGAGTTCGGGATAAAGGGAGAAAAATGACTCACGGGAAACGTATCTCTTTCATCTGTCATGGACTTCACGAAAGCCAGAGCCTCGGGAGTGGCGGAGCGAATGTTGTCCACCCGACCCTCTTGGAAACGGCGGGTGGAGGCGCTCTCATAGGTGGACACCAGCCTTCCTCGGCACTTGAAGAAAGCAAGCTGCATGGCCACTTGAATGAAAGCGTCTGGACTCACTTTCTGCTTTTTGATATATTCTTTTCCGTAGGCTTTGAAAGTGAAGACATCCATGTCGAGATTGTTCACTAGCCTGTAGAAGAAAACAATAAATAATAAAATCGCTCATGAAAGCTTGTGTTTTCTGCTAATAAAGTCGTCTTGCCTCTGAAGTCGGTTTCCAGCAGCTTCTATAAGAGCTTGGATTTGATGGTCACTTTTCCACTGCAGTCTCTTTGGTGGGGGAAGCTCTCGAATGCTGGAGGACTTAACCATCTCAGGTGGATTCCCTTTTCTGTCAAAAACATGTAGTTTTAACTCATTTAAGCTCAGAAAGGCGGATTGAATAGTTTTATTTTGACGTACATGTATTTTATCAGGTGTTCAGAGCATTGCACCATCACTATTCCTTCAAACGGAGAGTGCTCACACACCACCCCACATATCCCATCCATTCCTACGATAAACTGGGAGAACGTGGATTAAATAATTGCCCCATTGTTGCAATAAAGGGTATCCCTCAATGAGGTAAAAAAAATCTCTACCTGCATCGACTTGTCATACCAGCGATTTGCACCGTTCTTTTCACCACCGCCCCCATGCAGCATCATCAGAGCTCTGTTGGTGTCGCTGGGCTGCAGGCTGCAGGGCTCATCCAGACACAGAACTCCCAAACAGTTCTCAATCAGGCCCAAAGACTCCCGGTTGACCTGATCTGGATGGAGCAGGAAATACATGAGGCATGCGCTTCTTTCAGAACGCTGTTAAAAAAATTCATCTGATTGGGAAGAAAGTTGGACAGGGAAACCTTTTGTCAGAGCTTCTCGAGCTCGTGCCCATTCCGTCCTCCCATCGGACGTCAGGATGCCAAAAGGAGGGAAGCCATCTTTGGAGTTTTCAGACATTTTCACGATTTTTTCCAGTTGGACGAGGATTTCCATCTCACTGAGCTGCTTGCTGTTTGCAACCACATCCAACACAAAAAACTACCAAGAAAATGGAAATCCAGTCATTTTAAACAGGGAAAAAAATATTAAACCACTCGTCAAATAATTAACATTTCAATAACACTTAGTTTTTTTTTACAGATCTAAATGAAAAACATTTTTATTGATATATTTTAATGACGTTTTTTGGTGGTGACCCCATCCCTCATGTTAGTTGTAATAAAAATAAACAAGGTTTGTGAAGTTTTTATGCAAAAAAACTCACAAATGACCAACATTTATGAACATTTCACACATTTACTAATTCAGAATGCCAAACATGTATTTAAAAATTACATAAAGGGAAGTAAGTCTTTAAAAAATACTGATTTGTTCTTTCTTTTCTGCTTTTAAAGTTCTGCAAACCTAACTATTACCAGCCTAAACGGTTTAAATTCATTATTCTTGATTTGTTCGTGCATGCTTGATGTTCTCTCCACTTTAAATATTCAAATCCTCACCTCCACGTTTATTTAAAGATGATTTCAGTTTCATAAAGGTCCAGTGTTTTAGACATTCGTCTATACTAAAGGCTGACTCTCTTATCTCGGCCAAGATTATCTTTATTGATGATAGCAGTCAAATGATTGACCTCTAACGGCTCTAACATGAGCCAGATCGCTTAGACCAACAGTATATGATACAAGGAAGCTTCAATACCTGCTTGGATATATTAAAAGAAGTTTTATTTTCAAGCAAACACAAAGTATAATATATTTTTATGCTCTGGAATATGCACATCCTCACTGTATAGACCTCTGTACATATTTAAAAGTCATAAATAGGTTTATTCTAAATATTTAAAAAAAGTTTGTATTTAATTCACACGCACAAAAAAAAATCTTCAGTGGTTTATCCCAACTCGCCATATGTTGCTATTTCCCAAAAGTCCAGGACTCTACTTAATTTACCATCACCTTGACTGGAAAAAAAAACCTTTTTGGAAATGAATTCAGGCATTAAGGGGTTGAAATGGTGTGAATGTCCCATCAAAGGGAAGGAAGCACCCTGACCTGGTTCTTGCACGCCACAATCATGTGCTCTGGCGCTTTGGAGGCGGCGTTCATGTTCACTCTCAGTGTGTCTGTCTTTAAGCCGGGGTAGCGGTAGGAGGTGAAGAGGCGGTAGTACTGCTCCATGCACAGAGGAGTCCCAGCTAGTTGGCCTCGGGCGAAATCCACTGGCAGAGCTCGCCTTAGAGACATCATTTCACAAATGTGATTAGCTCTGACTCATTGTTGAACTTCATCAGTTAGATATACCGCGGGGTAATCGGCTCCAGACCATACTTACTTATCTATGAGGGCCTTATACTCCAGCACTCCGCTGATGAGTCGAGCGGCAAATCTTAGGAGTAAAAAAGATGAAATTGAACAAAAATTCTATGCAGGGTTTGCTGTGAGACAGCGGTGGCACAAAGCTGATTAGCCTTTGAGTATAATTCAATATACTTGTATCTCTTTGAAGACCAACAATAATCAAATCATGGTAAATTACAAGGATACAGTGAGCGTGTGTCAGGGAGTCTGCATGTGAGAGTGGGCAAACGGGGAAAACACAGTGCCGTGTCAGGTCTTATGCTGTATGCCATTTGTCTTGGTGTTATTACGCTCAAAGCCAAATCAATACAAAGGACGGAACCGCAGTGCACCACACCCCCGAAACAGGGCCTGACAAGGGGCCTCTGTGGACAACTTAGCCCTGTCACTTCCAATTTGATAAGTGGTGGTGTCATTAGATTTCCAGCTGCTCTGGAAATATTCAGCCAGTGCGGTTCGCCTCGACAAAAGCTGGACATGTGTAACATCTGGGTTATTTAATAATAGACAAGTATTCCGATCTTGATCTTCTGGATTTAGAAAATCATAAACTCTGTCAACAGGTTTAATGCTTGTTTTATAATCTAAATTTCATGAAAAATGCTTTGTTGAAGAAAACTTGAAAGGGATTTTCCAAAATATTAAATGCAAATCACATTTTGTGATATTTCTTTAAAACTCGGTTGCAATTTCCTACATTTTATGTAGTTATTTTTGAAATATTTTATTGTTTTGTTCTTTAATAGCATACATATATTTTAAAAAATAATATTTTATTATGCAAAAAAATTGTCGTGGCAGATTCCAACAAACTCAATCAGACATGAATAGTTTCTGGGATTTTTTAAGGTTTTTATTGTAATTGAATATATTTTTGAACATTTTTTGCTGATTCAAGCTTTACTTCAACACATAATGTAGTTAAATTTTATAATAGAATCTTATAAGATAATTGTTTGTGCAATTTCTACAAACCGACACAAATCTGGGACACTATTCATTATTTTGGTTTTTTTTTGTTTTTCAAATATTATAGATTTGTCAGAGATGCTGGCAGTGATTTTACACTATTTCACTGTATTTCCAACCACTTAAGCATAAAAAAAAAAAAAAAAGTAAGTTTATAGTTTACAGATGGACCAAACTTCCAGACATACCTGAGTGCATCTTTACGGTCTCTGAATGGCTGCTTGGGAAACACCATGGCAGGACTGGAGTTGACGGGCAAAGCTAACCTGTTGTTCAGGTACATGTCCTCCAGCCAGTAGTCATAGACCTGGATGTGGACGCAGGGATATTTTTTAAACAATTTTTACTTTAAAACAATATTTTTGGCTCTGCTTAATATGGTGAATTAAAGTAGTAGGTAGTTGGATAAAAAGAAAAAACAAGGTAAAAAAAAATAGGCAAGAAAGATTTTGTTGGATGGAATTATTAATACAGATTTGTTTTTTCTTGTGAAAAAAAGAAAGTATTTACAAATAATAATGTGTCAAATTTGCTAATCATTCAATTTAAGATCTAAATGTTTTTGTGCAAGCCCAGCTTGTGACAAATGTCATTATGTGTCAATTTTTTTGCGATTGTAGTACTAATTTAAATTAGCAATTAGCATGAATTTGTCTAAATATTAATTAACAGATAATATTTAACCAAGAGAAAACCCAAGAACCACTTCTTTGTGGGATTTTAAAGTTAATTTGTCAATTTTTTGTACATTTTAGTAGCAATACCAGCAGCCAAAAAATAAAATAAAAAGTAAAAATCAATAAAAAGACAGTAGCCAAATTTAACCCAGTGGATTCCCTAGGGTAAATATTTTTCATTGAAGTATTTTTAGAAAAGCATACAGCTTCATGATGACTTGGAATTGTAAGAATTTGTTTTTCTGTTTATTCAAATTCCATAAAGAGAGCACTTTTTAAAAACATTATTTACCCAGTTAATAGTTTTCTCCCTCTGCTCCACAAGCTTCTTCTGCAGAACCTCTCCAACTCCTCCAGGAGCTCCAAACTTCTCAACAATGGCTTTTGTCTTCTTGAACTGCTCCTCCTTCACCAGGAGCTGAACGCACTTCAGGTACGTGTCGAGGGTTTGCTTGAGCGGAGGCACGGGGACCTTTGGCAGCACCTGGAACAAAAATATCACACTGCACTAAATGTTTATAAGGAGCCATGAAAATATGGCAGCTGCCTGTAATTTTCATGGCCTCGTCCTGATTTGCTGTTAATTAGGAAAAAAGTAATTCCTTCACATGTTTTCTTAATGGGTTTATCATTAGAGATTAAGTGAATAATTCATCTTGAATGCTTTGAGGCTTAGTTGAGAATAAATCCCGGTGCCTCATGGGTATTGTTGGCAAAGGCAAATTGATTATCTTTTCTGACTGATGTTAGTTGATTTGCATGCTGAAAGTGGTTTATGACTGTGAGTTTGAGGTAATTTGGAAAGATGTGGGTTTATGAAAACAATAAAAAACTTTTCTCATTCATCTGAGTAAAACAGGTAAAACAAAAGCGTGTTTTGTTATATTGAATTACAATTTATGTTAAAAAAAAATGCAGAATAACGATTATTTAAGCTTTTTTCCCCTAGCGGTCAGTTGTGGTAGTGGAGCTGTCCGTGGTCCTGAAAACCAGCCGCGCTGTTTTACCAACTTCTGAACTTCCAAACTGTTTCAGAAAACAAAGCTGCTGCAGGTGGAGCAAATAGGAAACATAATATTTGAATATTTTTTTCCTTACTTGGCTGTTTCGGCCATCAGCTGCATGTTTCTCCAAGTTTGGCATCTTTACAGTCCAGTCAAAGAAGAATTAGATGGAAACACTCTTGGAGGTCGGCTGGATTCCAGTTTGAAATGTGAAATAAATTTAAAAAAGGGAAAGGAAAGAAGGCAAATTAGAAAAATGTAAAGGTTTGATGCACTTTGAAGGTAAAACAGCGCACTCTCATTCTTCATCGCTTTGCAGCCTAATGCAATTTGCTGCATGTCCTTGAATTCCAGCTGCGCCCCATCCCTCAGAAAGAGATGTGTCGTTTAAATGTCACTTCATTTGTCTTTTTTTAAACTAAAATTGTTTCAATTAAGTAAATTCAAAAGCATAAAAATGTAACTTAAGTTAAATTATAGTTTATTTGTTAAGGAAATCGTTTGTTAAGCTATGAATAGAAAAAAAACTTACTTTAATTTGATAAAAAGGATCATACCTGTCGATGAAGCACTCAAGATGTCAAAAAAGTTTGCGCAGCCTCCAGGATGCTGACTGAAAACCCCCATAGCAGAGGAAGGTTCCGCGCACTCCATCCACCGGACGCCGGGCTGCTCCCCGTTTCCCGGCGGCTCGCCATGAGGCTGCGGCTCGCGTCAAAGCGCGGCTTGGAAAAAGATGCTGAAGGTGTTTACCTACTCCCTCGAGGCAAGAAACTCCTCCCATCGCAATCCATTCGTGGAACATATTATCAGACAGCTTGCGCCCCCCCATCCACCTCCATCAGCCCCCACCCTCCCAGCTTACAAGCTTTTAAAAAAGGGACTAAAAGTTGCTTCAGGAAGTGGAAAACGGCCTGCAGGGCCACAAAAACGCACAAAACTTCGCTTTTTTAAATGTTTTACCTCATTCATGTGGAAAACTAAAACAAAAAGTCGAGTTAAACCTTGAAACTTTTCATTTATTATATAAAAAAATGAAATCACCACTTTCCCACACATCCAGAGATTTATTAAAACAGCCATTGTTTGAATGAATACATATTTGCTCGTCTTGAGGAGAAGGATCCTGACACCATGCGCTCACGCACTCGCACGCACGTCAACACTTTGTAGAGGTTTCACTGGAAACAGTTCGTCCACATATGTACAAATTTACGCATTTTTTTATGGTACATTTACTTACAAAATAAAATCCTAATACCTGAAAATTGAACAATAACTGCATACAAATTTAAAGACACATCAAAAAGAAAGAAAAAAATATTGTGCATATATTGATAAGTTTCTCTTTGAAATGAAGGCTATTTTGTGTGAGGGGGGTAAATGTGCTTTTCACTTGGTCCCACAAACTCTTCTTTGCACATTTAAATATATATATTTATACTTTTTTCTTATAGTTCAGTAATACACACAAATTCAACAAGTCTTGATAAATTGTTCACAGAACTCCAGTTGACAAACGTCACATCGACAGTTTTGACACAATAAAACCACATGAGAAAAGAAAACAAACTTTGGGAATTGCGTTACGCAGTTGTGGTTTTTATATTGCACGTACAGAAAAAGTTGTAATTGACAGAAAAATAACTTGTTTGCCTCATCCTGGCTATAAAATTTCCCGTTTTGGATCGGTCTGTTTAAGTGTACTCCGGACCGGACGACTCTGCTGACATGGACCGCTGTGCGCTAAAGGCGTCGAAGCCGTTTTCGTCCACTGACAGGCAGTTCCCCGCCGAACTATAGCCCTTCTTTTTGACCCTCTTCTCCTCCATCTTAATAGTATCATACAGACCCTGTGGGGCTTCGTCTAAAAGGTTGTCTCTCTCCGAGTAGGATGGTTTCATTTGGCACACGGTGCGCAACAGCAGCAGCGCTGGCGCGTAAAGCACATTGACGAGACCCATACCCAGATTGAGTTGTACAAAACCGAGTGTGTGCACGATCTGCCCGGCGACTATTGGACCCATAGCGTATGCGACGGAGTAAGAAATGTCTGCTATGGCATAAACGCTGCCATACACAGAGACGTGGCGCACGTCCACCAGGAACGCCAGCGTGGGGAGCAGAGCTGTGTCTACCAGCGCGATGCCAAAACAAATGCCGCACAGTGGGGCGATGAGCTGCCCGAAAGTTTTGCATGCGGGTACAGTGCATGAGCTCGCACCGATGATCACCATACCTAAGGCTCCATAGAACCACTGCAAATGTGGGTTCTTAGCAGCCAGTTTGACTGTGATGTACACACCCAGGACGTGGGGGAAGAAGGCTGGGAGCCAGGTGAGTCCCATTTCCCACTGAGAGGAGTGCATGGTGGTCTCCATCCAGTTGGCTATGGTGGGTTCTAAAAAGGCAAGAGGGATGTTGGCCACTGTCAGCGCCCCGGCCACCACGGCTATGTAGGGGTCAATCATGAGTTTGTAAATTGGAGTGCCGACTGGCATGTTCTCTCTAGTCCTGTTGGAGAATGGTTTGATCACGGTCAATAGCAGGAAGCCGTCTGCCAAGCAGATGATGGCGAGCACGATGAAGGGCACCCGCTTTCCTGCGAACTCGTACAGGACCCCCCCGAAGGGAGGCGCCACCAGACTCCCGAAAGAGATGAACGCCAGAGCGATGCCGAGCGCAGTGCTGCGCTCTGCCTCCTCCGTGTACTTGTCGGCGATCATCGCGATCCCAGAGGTGTCCGCGAACGCGGAGCCGAGCCCCTGCAGGCTCCTGGCCGCGAAGAGCGTCGCGTAATTCTCCCCGAAAGCGAAAATGCAGGTGGAAATGAACATGACAGTCAGTCCGATCAAGAGGGGGATGTCATATCCCACCCGGTCTATGAAAGTTCCCGACAGCGGGTTCACTAAGAGCTGCAGGATGGCTTTAGAAGCAAAAAGTACTCCTATCTGAAGATCTAAATTGTCCTTGTTGCTTTTGTCTCGACTTGTGCTGTTCCCTGAAGTGTTGGGGTGCATCACAACGTGGACGTGCTCCGCCTGCTCACTCTCCAGATCCGCCAGGTAGTCTGGAATAATTGGCACAATCACCATGTAGAGCATATTGTCCAAGAGGAGAGCCACGCAAACAATCACTAAGATGATCCGTCTTTGCTGGTGAGGATCCCTCATGGCTGTGCCCAGCTGCTTGGTTCTTTCGCCCATCTCAGACAGTTTCACGGCGGCTGATTTGGCCAGCCCGGACGAGCCTCCTTCTCCATCCATGATGTGCTTCTTCTTTTTAAAAAAATACTTCTTCAAAGCTGTAGTTGTGCTTCCTACTTGTGCTGCAGATCTTTCAACACCTCGGGTGAGTCATTGGTGTTGCCTCTACATTGATGTAATGCTCTCCGTCCTCACCTCGTCCGTGCGTAAAAGGAGAGGCGCAGAGGAGCTCTGCTGCTTCATCGGTGAAGATGGCTCTCCTCGGCTTTCTCGGCGTGTCTTCGCTTCAGCATCACCCGCCGCAGGTTCATGATCACCCGAGAAGTGACGTGGTGAGGCTTGCAGAGGTGCAACCTTGCAGAGGCGTCTGCCCCAAACGGTAAAGTTGTGCGTAAAGATTTCCCGGTCACTCACATGCAGGGCATGCTGCAGGGAACTTTCTCATCCCAGGCTCCATGCCTTCTGGAACCTGTGGCACTTCGCCGCTCTGCTCTGAGACCACAAATGACTTTCTGGCCATTGGTGCACATTAACCCGCAGGTTCGGTGCTATTTTAGTCCTTTTTTGTCTCTCTTTTCATTCAGAGCTGTGACGCATCACCAGCTTGCCCCCAAGTGGATCCCTTCGCCACTTGCTTCCTTTATGTTAATTTCCGGCAATCCCTTCCACCAATAAGAGCCCGTGGGCACTGCAGAAACCAAGACTGGAACAAAACGATCCATTTAGTCTCTTTTGTGTTGGATGTGTGCCAAAATAAGTCACAAATTTCATATGAGTTAGTCACAAAATATCACGTGAGCTTAATAAGTCACAAGAAAAAAAAATCCTATTATTACATTCATCAACAGAAAACACTAAAGTGAGTTAAAAATGAACTGTTTGGGATTCCAAACATGTTTTTTTTAAAGTTATGGCATTGTGTGAGAGAAAAGCTTTCAATCTGTAAGTCAAAACACGTTTTGGTTAGTTATGGTGCTCTTGAGAGAATGTTCAAAGAAATTTCAGCACCACAAAAGTGTGGAAAGTTCCATCCACACGGCTATTTGGTTCATCTAGTTATGCTTATCTAAAAATGTTTCTTTTGTCATCTAATTTTGCCTGTGGAAAAAAAACTTAAGTAAAATGTAATGGTAATTTCAGAGATACAACCTTTAAGGCATTAGGCTGAGCAGAAAAACTTTTGGTGTAAATGTGCAGACACATGTTAAATTGGGCAACAGCGACACTAAGTGGTGGAACTGTGGAATTACAGCAACAACAAAAGTGTGAGCAATTTTGGTTATTAATTGAAAAGTTGCTTCACTTCAATATACTGTCACTGAAATATAAAAAAATTGAAAAATATTTTTTTCACAAAATAACAGTCAAGGGACCTCAATATTTTAATAATATGTTTGGAACAGTTTTTAAAATGTATTTTGTTTGGGTTAATTCGTGTTGGGCTATTTTACAAACCTAAGTAATTTTGGCATTTTTACTTTCAGAATAAACTTTTTTTGTATATATTGAAAATAATGGTATACATTGAAATTAATGGTAAAACGTGTGTATTTCTCGTCCTTTGCCAGCAGAGGGAGACAAAGACTTATCTAAAAGATCAAACAAGAACTCATAGAAACACAAAGGGCCACATTGAAACAACAACAGATCTTATGTAATAAAAATGTATGTGATATAAATTGATTGAAAAAAATATTTGTAACGTATTACATTTTTATTAAATATCTGTATTTACTCTCTTCTGCTAAAATATGCCCTGATTACTTTTTGTATATTTTGTAGTCAAAAAACTGTAAAAATTGTATTTGTTTTCAAGCTCACAAAATAAAAATACAATAATAACCAAATGTAATTAAAACATGCCATATTTGCTTTGATCACACTTAATTCTCCCTCTGTAAACTTATTTTTTATGTTATTCGTTTAAAAAACGGCAATTGTAGATTTTTATTTTCTTTTATAAACAAAAGATTTAAAACTCTAATTTATACCAAGTGAATGTTCACCGAGTGGATTATCTGCAGTGTGACCACAAGTTAACACTGCTAGAAATAACTACCCAATTTCCTTAATGACAGAGGCTTTACTCTGCAGCGGCCATTACATTAACCTGTTATTTCCCAGTCTTTAGCTTCATCCAGATTTTTAAAAAACAAACAAACAAACAAACAAAAAACGTCATCCACATGGGTGGGTGACTCAGCTGACTTGTGTGTTGGTGGAACAGAGATCCTGGAGGTCAAGCTGCGGATGATGACTCGATGTTGGACACAGTTTGGAAGATGTTTTATCAGAGAGAACAGGGTAAAGGCGCCATGTCTAATGATGTAAATGAGGCTTAATTCTTATCAATCTCGAGGAATTAGAGCAATTTGAGACAAACAGAATGATTGAAATGATTGGACCTCAACTTTGGAACAGTTTAAAACTCATCTATTTCGCTTAGCTTTTAAGGAATTTTTTTTTTTACAGTTCCTCACATTTTAATTTACCGTAATATACTGTTTGTTTTTGAATTTGTTAAAGTGCTTTTATTATGATAACTATTTTTACAGTTATTTTTATCAACAAAACTGGATCCAGATTGGAAACTGGATTAGCAAAACCTATTACCTACGAAGCCACAAGGAGGCGCCGGTCTGCGTCTCCCTGTGCCGGTCCCCAGCCTGGATTAAATACAGGGTTGTGTCAGGAAGGGCATCTGCCGAATCAAATGTTTGGATCCGTGAAAACTGATTCACTGAGACAATATTCTGAAAGGTGAACAACAAACATTTTTAGCATTATTTATTTAAGCATGTTGAGGAAAACTGCTCCATAAATAAAGTTGAGTTTGAAATTAAAGTTTGATCTTGTAAACAGATATTTTGTTCCATCATTTGTTGCAGTGTCCCCTTCATCTGTGGTGAGATCTGATGTGTAATGTTTAGAGGATTACCCATGACCTTTGTTCGGCTATAAAAAGCTTCCACCTTTGTCCTGCTTCAACACAAGACCACAAGCTTTGTTACTTATAGGCTTCAGAGCAGTGCGGCTCTTATTGGACCAATGCGGTTTGACTTGATTGGTTATTTGGGACAAACAGTTAACCAAGCATTGTTTCCCAATTCAGCATCCCATGTTTTTTTCTTTTTTGCTAATGTTCTTTTTTTTTGCTGAGTTTTAAAGTTAACATTACAAACTAAACATTTTATTTTCTTTCAGGGTGTTCTAAAACTTAGCAGAATCATTAATTATAGTAGCCTAAAGGTAATATTTTTTTATCAAAAAATATTTTTTGTGGTTGTGAGAATTTAAATGTAATAGCATCTACAATCCCCCCCACCTTCTCAAATCCGTAATTCACTGAATGAAACCAGATTTACTTATTTATACAGTGTGTCAGCAGCTTAACAAGGCTTAATCTGCATGTTCGGAGCTGTTTGTGCTTCCTCCTCTGAGTCTGTGCTTACTGTTTTTACCTCCAGCTTTAACCAAATTAGACCACTGCTCCACACACCTACTGCTTTGCAATCGGAAGGCAAAGCCGTTTCCCAGAATTTGATACTAATCTGTTGGGTTCTTCAGACGGTCCTGAGAAAATCCCCCACGACTGCAGGTGGAAGAGGAGCGGCGAGAGTGTTGAGGAAGGATGCGATTGTTGTGTTCTGCTCACTAATGAGGCGCTCGTTTGAATGCTACAGGCGCATCCGATGAGTCCACTCTGTAAAAGTGCTCCTGACTCAGCTCCTCATTAGGGAAGTTGATGCTTCCTAATTTAAAAACTACATTTACTGCCAACATCGGCGACATCTTTGAGCAGGAATTACATCCAAACTAAAACCGACACAGCTGTATCTATTTCCATAAATTAACTTCAAAATAAAACTCCAAACATATTACAGTATATCCATTTACAGTGCAACATTCAGGTGACTTTACAGACTTAACTCCGCCCCCTTTATCAGTGCCTAACTTTATACAGAGCTGCACCTGCTTTAACTTATTTCTATCAAATTCAGGAACACTTTAGATGAGGTGCTGCAAAACATTAAATATAATGTTGACAAAGATAGTTAATGCATTTGTTAAGCTTGTAAGCAGTTTATTCATTTGGCCTTTGTAAACAATGTGTTAATTTCTTTATTGGTTTATAAATGTCTTATTAACATCCTATAAACACATTGTTTGTTAATGTGTTAATTAAGCTTGTTAAGGAATCTTATAAAGTGTTATCTAAAATTCAATTTAAAAATTAACATTCAATTTCAGAAGATTTTGATTATTGTAAATTTAGTGCTATATATATAAACATTGTTTGCCAATGGATTACAAACCTGCACAGAAAAGTTGACTTTGTTGCATTAGCACAAACAGAAACAACATTTCTGTGTCGCCTTTGGCCTCCTTCTCCATCATTTAGATCAGGGGTGGGCTAACGTTTGGACTCGTGACCACAAAGGAATCTAAAACTGACCAGGATCTGATGCTTGAAGTGTTTTGGTGAGGGACCTCATGTGAGAAAGAAACAACATGGAATCTGAACAAAAATATGCTTTAAATAACTTTCTGAACCTAAACACAAGTCAGTTTATTTGTGGTGCACCATCCAAAATCTAAAACATTAATATGGATTATCAATATAATTTATTCCAGTGTGACGGGCCAGATTAAATGGTAGTTTTCCCACCCTTGATTTAGGTGATAAATAGTCAGTATTCTTGTGCTGTGATGCTCTTTAGGACTGACTCCCATTCTGGCAAAACAAATCAGCACTGAGCGGATTTTATCCAATGACCCAAAAGTTGAGGTAAGTGTCACAGGAACGTTTGCACCACGAGGTTCTTTATAGAGTGACGGGTTCAGCCGCCATATACTTAAAAAATGCATGCTAGTAATTGAATGCGATCAACAAAAATCTGAAGCTTTTTATCTCAAAATAAGCCGTTTTATTGTAATTGTAGAAACAAAGTGAGGATAAAATTGTTTAATTTGAAAAGTTTGTTAAATTTTGTAATCTACACGTTATCTTAAACTGCTAAGTTGGTCATGCTTACACTAAATTTTATACAAATAAAGCCTCAAACAAAATAAAAAGTGACATTAATTTGTTTGGAATCAGACAGTGAGTACTAACTTCTGTGTGGAGGTTCACTTTGTGTCAGGTGCTGCGTAATAGTCTTAACACAGTAGATGAATCCTCTCCTTAAATAGAAGTTACATCACCCGTCTAGCGAATAGAAACGCAAATCTGTCTGGTGATGGTTCGATGGCGCCGTGTCATCAGAGGGTGCTGCACTGTCACACATCGCAGCAGATAGACAAAGCACACAACAGGTGAGCAGCAGCATCTGTTTATTGCAGGTGTTCATGAGCGCGGACGGAGGAGCAGCTCAAAGATAAGATGCTGCAAAGCGTCCAGCTGCAAATTTACCCAAAATAAGGAATTATAAAGGCAACTACGGTGTTTTGATGCTTAACACATATTCAAATGATCTGGATTTAAAAATTTAAAAGACCACAAAAGATCTTGCTTTAAGTTCTTTTTTAAAGATCATATTAAGTTTTTTATTTTTGTTTTGATTTTTTAACGTCTGGCTCGACAATCTTTTGTCCGGTGAGGAAGTTCCACACGCCGCCTCGGTAGAACTCGTTGCCGAATGAGTAGAGGAGAGCGTTGAAGAAGGGATTTGTCTTTGCAATAACAGGAAGCAACTGAAGGAGAGAAAACAGATGATAAAATGCATTTAAACCTGGTATTTTCGGTGTAGCTTAACCCTCATTTTGGCAGTAAATGCTCACCATTCGCAGCTTCGGAGAGACGAGTTTGACGTTGTCGAAGCAGGCGTAGATGCACATGAGGACGTACGGACCCCAACACATCAGCATTACCCTCAAGGGCAAGCTGGTGTTAAACTGAACAAGAGCACATCGTTATACATCATGTAAAATAAATCAACACATGATGCCAAAACATCGGGTCTCATTTTTAATCAAATATTGTAAGAATGTGGTTTCCAAGTAAAATATTTTGTGCAAAAATGTGTCATTTAACTGTGTAAAAATACATTAAAAAATGCATGAAAAATACAATAACTGTTCCTGGAAAGAGTGCAATATACAATTTGGAGCTCAGTATGTGAAATATTTTTTTCTTGCTGCAATTATTTCCACTTATAGGGAAAATTGCATCTCCAAAAATGAAATGAAATAAAAAAATAAAACATATTTTTTATTCCATGGTAACAAATAAATCTAATTCGTGAGTAAAAATAGAAAAAAAAATGGTAAAAACAAACAAGAGATGACATGTTTACAACTCAAACAAGATGGATGCTATAATGCAACAATGTGCACAAAGAAAAAGTAGTTTTGATTTCATTTTCAAACTTCGCAGGAAGTATTCAGAGTAAAATAACAAAAGCCATGTGCGAAATACTGAGTTTGTAACTCTCTATAAACCCCTTCCTATTTCTTTTTTTTAATGCAGTCACTTTTATTCTTATGAACGGTATTTTAGTTACTTTTTTATCATCTCCAAAAATGTTGTAAACTTAATTATTTCTCCAAAAAAATAAAATAAAAAAGTAGTTATATGTAGTTCATCAAGTAACCACTAGGGGCCCATTAAAATGCATGTTGGTTCTAGTCACTTTATATGTTAAACTGTAGACTACAGAGCTCAAGAAAAATTTCATAGGAAACCAACAGGTCACATGATCACATCCTCTGTCCAGGAATCTACAGTTAATGTGTGAAACAAAGTTTTTTCTAATAAAATTACCTCTTGGTTAGTTTTTTTTTTTTTAAGAAAATGAAAGAAAAATGACTGGTCTAGTTATCTACTTGGGTGGATTTATGATGCTTTTTAGTGAGTTAGCTGTTATAATCTTAGTGTCTAATCTTTAGGATATTTTGAGAAAAAATATTGCAGCATATTTACCCTGTAGTGGTGAATCTTCTTGAAGTGTTTGTAGATAGCATCGTAGCACGACAACATGATGAAAGACGGGAACATCAGGTAGAAGAAGACCAGCGACAGCATGTAGGTGATATAGTCCCTGTTACAGATGTAAATACCACAAAAAATAGTTGTAAAAACACAGATTCTCCTCTTCATTAGTAAAGTTTAAATAGTGCTTCTTCATTTCACCGATCTCCTTTGGTGTAGTCCAGAGTGCAGCCAACCCTCATGGGCTCAAAGTCATAGACGCCCCAGCCCATGAGTGGAAAGGCGGACCACAGGATGGAGAGGATCCAGATGATGCTGCATATCGTTATAGTTGTGCTCCAGAAGAGCTTCTGTCCTGCAGGAAGCAAACAGGTATGGAGCCATTGTAAAGAGTGGATGTGCAAATAGAAATTAAAATAGTGTTTTTTTTCAGGTTAGCTTTTATTTTATGAAACAAAAAAAACACAATTTTATATTTTCCTATATTCTCATGAGAGTAAAAATATGGTTCAGTCTGCCGTTCTTACAGACTCTTATTATAAAACCCACTCTGTCTCTGACCTCCATGCAGTTGTAACATTGTCCTGAATAAAACAGCATCCTTAGCCTAAAAATCTCGACTTATCATCGTACTCCTGAGGCTCTGCATTGTTATAACCACTTCAGCCACATTTGACAGGTGAGTTTATGATTAATTTAGCTTCACGCTACACAGGTTCACAGCATTACATCCTTGAATATGAACCATTTTTCTTCCATAATGCTTGTTTGCTTTTCCTGTCTTAAAAATTACCAATATTTCTCTGATTCTTTTCCATATTTTTATGAATGTATGTATCAGCAGTTCAACTGATAATCCAAATTTCACTAAATAAAATAGTTTCTAAAACTTAAAAAAGATTGGAAGCACTTGAACACACATAATGGTCCTGTTTATGTTTTATTTTGATACAGATTCACTTTCATTTTTCCACTTAAAAAAGTAAATAAGGGGGAAAAAATATAAACATTCCATCTGGCTAACTAATATTTGCAGGTTGATTTCGAAGCAAAACTTTTCTTTGTAAAAAAACAAAAAAAAAGATAAAATTTTCTTTTTGGATACATTTTTCTAACATTCTACAGTCACATATCCAAAAAAAAGTCACTGTGAGGCGACCTAGAAGCATTTTTTTTAGCAAATTTGGAAAGGTGGCCGCACACAAACATTTATAATTGAGTTACATTACCGCATAATGGTGAAGGATTTAAGTAAAAGTCGCAATTTTATAGCGATTTCTCTCTAAAAGTTCACATCGGTCAGTGCTCGCCCGGGTACATTTTGAGGTCACTCGATGGCGGTTGAGGGATGACATTGGGTGACAGATGGGCAGTCACAGGGCGGTGGCCTGAATCACTGACTGGACAACACATTCTCACTCCCAACTCCTCACATATTGATGTTTGGCTAAGAAGTCATAAATTGACATTTTGGGTGTCCCCAAATCGTCGTTTTTTTACGTGAATGTGTTGGGCCGGCAGCAGCTCTGATCAGACGATGCGTAAATGTCTCTGTCCATATCAAGTCCAACTAACCACTCGGTGGATTTATAAAAAGGGGGCAGTTCTGCACACCTGATGACCACAATACTGCTGTGGTCTACATCCATGATCACTCCAACAATAAAAAAAAAAAAGAAAATGGCATGAAATCTTGAAGATTTTGTAGATGCCATCACATGGTGGCAGTTATAGTTGTGACTGTAACATTGCTGTCATCTCTTTGAAGGGTCGGACATGTCCTAAGGTTTATCTCGGTGTCAGGTTGTAGCAAAAAAGCCATTTTTTTGTTTGTTTTTTACAGTAAGATGTCAGTTTTGAGCCCTTGTTGCATTAAAACATATGGAATTTTTAAGAATATTTAAAAAATCAGTTTCTTGTATTAAAGTTTGTATTGACACATTTTATTTTTTTTTTTGTTAGATCTAAATGTTCTTAAATCTTCCTTAGGGAGCATCAATAGGAAATTCCCACTAAGACATGTAAGTGAAGACAGAAAACGAGCTGCATCGATCAGCAGCTTTGACCATGTGGAGACAAACTAATAATTTGCATTAGGAAGAAAGGAGTGTGAGTCTGACTGCTTTTATGTGGCGATTCTCTTCCTTACTGGTGCAGTACTGGTGATATCTGTCCCAAGCAATTGCAGCCATGAAGCTGATGGAAGCCAGAACTGAAACCATCCCTTGGAAGCCGTGATAGTCACAACCTTCCTGGCCAAAGGGCCAATACCTGGAGAGGAAACAAAGAGCCTTCTGTCACACTCCACTCCAGCTTACAGCATTCTTTTTTTAAACACAGAACAGTTGAATTTCTCAGCAACCACTTTGGATTAGGGCACGGGCTGGAAAGCTTTCTGGCTGATGATCCACAAAACAATGCGTACTTCTAAACCCCACATCACAGCCAGCGTTAAACTGATGGGTGTTCATTATTATTATTTTTCACTTTGGAAGCAGAAAAACAACAACTACAGTTTGAACTCTAGTTATAACTCATTAAAAAGCGCCCAGTGTATGAAACAATTAGAGTGTCAGAAAATACTTTCAACAAGTTTTGCTTTGTTGTGTTTCTATAGCAGATTATGCAAATATTTTTACACTAGAGTGCACATTAGTTACAGTTCACAGACCAGCTATTTCAGGGTAAAATTCCTTATTGTGATTTTTTTTTGTTTTGTTTTGAAGCTTTTGCGGACCTTAAATGATCAGTTTTTACCATTGAAGATAAGCTTATACCATAAAATACATGTAAATGATACCTTTGAAATACTACTTGAAATCTTAGGTGACCAAAATTGGAATAAACATATAAATAAACTTGTTTGGCTCATATTTTTTTTAAATTTAAATAGCATTTACTGTCAATCTGAAAATTATTTAACAATCAGAACAAATTTAAAATGTAAAATACTTAGTAAAATACCTTTTTTTTCAAACCATGACTATAATTGACCTTAAATTGTTTTATTCTTATTTTATTTTATTTTATTTTTTTTTTAATAATTGAATCACTTTAGTTGGTCACTTTCAACAGAGCTGGTTGCAACACTTTCCAGTGTGAACAAAGGGGATTGTGGACTGGATTATGAAATCCAGAGGCTTACTTGGTTTAAGCAGGATAATATCAAACACTGGACTTAATTTTGCCAAGGGACTACATAAAGAGGCTTTGTACCAATCTGTGATAGAAAAAAAGGAAGTGCTTATATAAGCAGAGAAACACAAAAATAAATGGTGTTTCTTCTTGTTTGATACCTGAGATAACTGGCGTAAGCGGCAGTGAGCCCGTTTAAATTCAAGCTGAGGTCGGCCAGGGCCAGATTGAAGACGAGGAAGCTGCTGGGACTTCGCATCTCCTTCACTCTGAGGAAGGCCAGGATGCTGATAGAGTTGAGGAAGAACCCTAAAAGGCCTGGAAGGGATGACAAGCCACCAAAGATAAACTTTGAGTCAGAAAAAAGATGATAAATAATAAAAGATTGAAATAAAAATCAAATTAAATTAATAATCTGGCTCAGAACAAAAATCCTTCAAAATAAAAGCTGCAAAAAGCAAGATACTTGATACAAAGCTCCATAGATTGATCATTTTTATGCTTTTATGACACATTTGCACATACTTCCTTTACTTACCCCCCACTAGGAGCGCAGAGCCGAATGTAAACATGTCAAAGTCCGAGAATCCCTCCGGTAATGTGTGCGTCCCCATGGTTTGATGCACCGGTCACACTTTTGCGTAAAACAGATCTTTCTCGCTTTGCGTCTACAGCTTTTCCACAGAAGAATCGCTTTATAAAGGAGCCCCTTCTCACGTGAAAAAGCATAAAGGGTCTTATTTCGGTTAACACCCCCAACTCCCCCGTTTGCAATCCTCCCAGGAATGCACTAACGAGCACACTTCCTGCAAACTTTCTGCACCAAATTGCTTTTACGCTGCGCAACTGTTTGATCTGCGATTATTCTCTGCGGTAAAGTGAAACTATCTGCCGAAAGACTTCACTTCCAGGGAGTTTCCTGCACTCAACTGCCTTTGGAGGCTGATTCAGGAAAAATGGGAACATGGGAAATGTTGTTTTTAGACAGCAGGCCAAACTCAGCCTGATGAAAGTGTGTCATTGTGATAAGGAAAGTAAAGTTTAACCACATTCCTGAAAGACATAATTCAGTTCAACAAAGTTTCTCACTTTAAAGTAAGGCATCTTTTGATAGCATAGATACTTTAAAATAATTGTTTTTAAGGCAAATAAGAGGTGATTAATTTTTAATTATGCTTCTTTATAATCTAGAAAATCCTGGCTTTCCATTCAAATTCAAACTTTATTTACAGAGCACTTTATGCAATGGCAACACAAAGGGATTTACAGGTTTAAAACAATATAAAAGGAAATAATTAACCCCCCCAACCCCTTGCACCTAACAAAATGAGATGACACATGAATCATGAAAACTCAAAGTGTGAA
>NC_050530.1:12074527-12099456 GCF_002922805.2 Oryzias melastigma | reverse complement strand
GAATCTAAAAAAAAGTAAAATACATGCAAAGTAGAAGCAGACTGAAATAATCAAATAAAAAAAAAATAGATCTTATTGGAAACATTGAAATACATACTCACCAAATCAACAAAACATAAATAAATACATAATTAAACAGTAATAAAATTATTTAAAAATCAAATAAATATATTTCTAAATTTCAGCAAAAAAGCCAGATTTAAAAAGACAGGTTTTGGACCTTCCTTTAAAAACATGAACAGCCACCTCAAGTTCTAAGAAGAGACTTGTCCATTCAAGAAAATGTTCTAACAAGTATTTTTGCTGATGAATTTAGCAAAGTTTTTAGGTCACATGAAAACACGGGAAACAGTTATGAAACGATTCAATAAACAATTAAATTCTGGACTAATTGTTGTGGGTAATGGTCAAAAAGACTGCTTCTAGTTGCAGGTCATCTTTCTTCCAATAGATTAATGACCCAAGAATGCATACAATGAAAAACACTGTTTGAATCTTAAGAAACTTAAACAAGTGGAGTGGTTTTCTCAACAGGAGTGAGCCAAAATATCTATTGACAGGTGCAAAAGTCTCATAGACAATAACAGAAATCATTTGATTTCCCAAAATGCTTTGCAAACAAATATTAACTTGTAGGAGTCAAAGTTCAGGGTCATTTGGTTTAGGTTTATTTCATTTAGTTGGCCAACAGTTTGAATTTTAATAGGTTGATTTTCAGTATTTTTTGTTTATTGTTACTTTTCCTTAACTTTTTTTTAATAAGTCAGGAGAGAAGTACCAAAAATATGTTCCTGTTTTCGGTTGGTGTGTGTTTCAGACTATAACCTGATTTCATTTGAAATGTCTTTTTTGAAAAGAAATTCCAATCAAATTTAAAGAGCATCTCTGCTTCTGTTCATTAAACAAGCTGAAATGCAGCATAAAGGTTTTTCAGTCAGATGCAGCTCAAAGTTCCAGTTTTGTCCCAGAGTCCACTCAGTAAAAGTCTGTCTTAAATCAGAAAAACATTAGACATCTGTGTCACACAGTCAACCAAAATAGCCTTTTATAAAATGAGGACAGCAAGAAGTGACCTGAGACTCAGGCATTAGCCTGAACCTTTTAGAGTGCAACATTTGGGGAGAGTCTGCTCCACTAATCTGTCCCCAGATTACCACAAACTCATTAACTATGTAGAAGTGATGTGTCCCAACGGACTTATAATACCCTTTTTTGAAACCGTCCATATTGTCCTGAATGAGGGCCCAGACGTCCTCTCATTGAGTAAAGTGGAGCTCCTCTGTTGATGTTCACGCCGGCATCTGCTGCTCCGACACCATCAAAACAGAGATTTGGAACATTTGATTCACAATATTATTTCTGCTGCCCCTAATCCATGTAAGAGGCCTGTAAGTTTGTTCACAGCTGAAGGGCGGGTGGGTGAGTGGGGAGAGCGACGCAGCTCCATGCAGGAGCATAAAGCAAACACTGTGCCAAGTTTCACAATTCAGAAGATTCAATAACACAATCTTTTAATCTGCTGCAGCTCAGGGTGATGAAACCGGAGCCAAGCGGAGCACGAGCGCAGCAGGATGACATGGGAGATGTTAGTTTAATAGTTTAATAGGTCAACTTGAAAAAAGGTTAAACATTTATGACTATATATTCATAATCAATTATTTCATTTACATCCTAACTCTCATTTTAGGATATTGCCTTAAGACTTTGTAAGGGTAGAAAATGAGAAGGTTTTTATTATTTTGATCAAATTTACTGTTATTTTCATGATTTTGTAATGCCTATAGAAGCTCATATTGATTATTTTTCAAACCTCATCAATAATGATACTAATATTTGCTCAAAAATTGGGGAACAAGCTTTTTGCTAGGGGGTCACTGCCCCCCCTTGTCCCCCTGTAGCTCCGCCCCTGCTGGAAAGTGTGTAAATGTCGAACTTTTGAATTTAAGTTTGTGTTGATAGTTAAAGTTAGTTGAAGCTTATTTATATCTCAGTCTATGTTTGACATGTCTCTATGGATGTAAACTTGATTGTATTGCACATGAATTTACTTTTTTTCTTTTTATTGCTTGAAATAAACAATTTCTAATTCTAATCTAATCTAATTCTGAGGAGCAAACATACTAATTTATATATTTACTGATTTATTGATGTAGATACAGATGTAGATTCAAGAACAGGTACAGTCACAATCTGGCTGTCCTTATTTAACATAACTTAGCTTTAGCATTGCACAAAATATATGGGATAAGAACTCCAACTCTGAACAAAAAACTAAGGTTCAAGATTAACTAAAACAACAAAGCTTTTTTTTTAAATTTAGTTTTGAAAGTTGATGAGATGGCCACACATGTAACAAAAGTACAGTTATTTTTTGCGTCACAGGGACTTTTTTCACTGAACAAAATATGCTGTGTATAAATTACTTCTGCATAATCTTCCAGTTTTGCAACCAAACAAAGGTTTTACTGTTGCATTTTCTCCAAATCCCTGTATTAAATTTCATTAACAAACCGGTTTTGCTCCCACATAGCGTAATAATATCAAAAATTGAAGGTGGTTAAGAGAAAGTCCCAATCTGCAT
Source organism: Oryzias melastigma (assembly GCF_002922805.2). Taxonomy (NCBI): domain Eukaryota; kingdom Metazoa; phylum Chordata; class Actinopteri; order Beloniformes; family Adrianichthyidae; genus Oryzias; species Oryzias melastigma. Next base: position 12,096,875 of record NC_050530.1, on the reverse strand, counting down.
GTCGCTAATCTACAATTAATAGATCATTAATCTGAGATTCTGTCCTGTCTGTTCTTCTGTGTTTTTGTCTTAGTCAAACTGGTTTCATACTATTTACTCACATCTGTATGTAAGTGTCTGTTTTACAGATCTGTGATCTCACAGTTTTTATTTCTCACTTGTATCTCAGTTTCTTCAAGTTTAAGTGCATTTAAGAAAAGAGGTTTCACCACATAAGCCTGTTTTTTGGTTGTATCTCCTCTTCGTGACTTTTCCCTTTTAAATGTTGTTGCTTTTTAATAGTCTTCTGCAAAATGGAGATTTTACAGTATTAAATCTGAAATATAAGTAGTAGAATGTTTTATTTGAAGCCCAACCTTTATCATACTGTTTCTGTACTGACGTTTTTGCAGGAAAGAGCTTTTGTCACAAAGAGTTTACATGAGCAGTGGTATTTTTTATGGATTATATTGATATTAACCAGATGGTCAATATAATCCTTAATAATTTAAGAATATATAAATAAGAATTAGCTGATTTTAATTACATTTTTGTGCACAATGGTTGGAATTCCTGTCTGGGACAGCCCCTCTGAAAGAAATGGAACAAAGAGAAAATAACAAGAGCCAGAGAGATGACTGGATTAAAGGATTTGAAATCCCCCTTCTGCAGCAGCATCGCCTTTCCCTGCACCTGAAACAAACTGTCAGCATCTGTGACAACACATGCGTCACCCACTAAGTGTTACACATGCAGACGTGGTTTACACCATTGCCCCTTATATTTATGGAGTCTTCTTTTTTCTCACTTGAACTGCAGTTATTTGACTTCACAGTGCTGGATTTAAGATATTTTAGAAGTAAAGTTTGATAAAACTGCTTTTTCTTTACATTAGTGATCATGGTTTTGGCGGTGAAGCCGAGGAGGCTCTATACTGCCACTTAGTGGTCATTTTTTTTAAAAACACCCTTACATTTCTGACACCCTGGGGATCAAAAAAAGTTGCAAGATTACTGAGCATTTCATTTCATTACTGATTTAGATTTATATCATTGAAATAAAACATGCTGAATTTCACAATAAAACACAAGTAAAAGTTTTTTTTTTCAAAAAAAAAAGATAATTCCCTTATTCTATCTTTTTCATACACCTGCATTTTTAGTGTTTTACATATGACTTATCCAACCAATCAAATGTTTGGAAAAGTGGTACTCCACAAAGAAAGGGAAAAGTGTGCAGCCTATCAGCTTCCAGAAAAGAATAGCCTAATCGTGTGAATGAAAATAACCCAAGTCCTCCTCTAATCCCGCCTATCCCTTTTATCTGAGGATTCGGAACAGGCAGAACAGTGTGGAGCTGTGCACTCGCAAACCAGCAGCATGCATCCCAGGTCTCATTAGGAAGCTTTGCTACAGCTATTTTCTTCTCTTTCTTTTTTTTTTTTTTTAAAGCTATTGTAGTTTAGATAGTTTTAGTCATGAGGCGACACTTTTCAGCCGCTTTTTGCTTTGCTTTGCTTTTTCTTCCTGGGATGAGCGCTTCTTGTCCTTCGCAATGCAGCTGCTTCTACCACAAGCTGAGCGATGGATCCAAAGCAAAGTAAACCTTTCAAAAAATGTTCACATTGAATGTTTTTGATAGTTGTTCATGCAACCCTTTCGTCTTTTTAGTCATTCTGTGTGGGGAGGATTAAGTCGAGGTTGCTCTTTAATCTCCTGTGGTTATTACAAAACAAAAGCTTTTTAGACTTTTATTCAAACATTTTTATTTTGATTTACAACTGAGCCCATTTGTGCATTAAATGATCATTGTTTTTGCTTGTGTCTTGCAGAAGTGTGCTATGCAACGATCCAGAGATCACTGTGGTTCCTCCAAACTTCCCCTCTGACACCTCCAAGCTGCGCATAGAGAAGACAGCAATCACGCGCATTGCCAGCGATAACTTTCACTACCTCAGCAATCTGGAGTATCTCTGGATGTCGTTCAACTCCCTGAATTCACTGAACGCCGGTAGCTTTCGGGGTCTTTACAATCTGGACGAGCTCAGGCTGGATGGAAATGCCCTCACTTCCTTTCCGTGGGAGTCTCTGATCGACATGCCCATCCTGAGGCTCCTGGACCTGCACAACAACAAGATCTCGAGCATCCCCGCGTCAGCCACCATGTACATCAAGAACATCACTTATCTGGATTTATCCAGCAACAGTTTGACGACCCTTCCAGCTGAGGTTCTCTCAATGTGGCTCAGTGTGAAGCCATCTCCAGACTCGGAATCCTCCAAATTAATTCTGGGTGAGACACCTTGTTACACTTTAGGACTCCGGAAAGTTTTCTTTTTAAAGACGGAGTCAGGATTAGTCTAATTATAGGTGTGTCACAATGACAGACTGATTTAGTTCAGTTTAATTCTCTACTGCATGCTCTTAATCTACTCATCATTTGACAGGACTTTGTCACTCTTGGTTTCCTCTGCAGGTCTCCACGACAACCCGTGGCTGTGCGACTGCCGACTGTACGACCTGGTTGAATTTCAAAAGTCGCCCTCATCCTCTGTAGCTCTCATCGACACGAGGCTCAGGTGCGTCGATCCAGAAAGCCTGTCGGGAGTTTTTTTCACCGAAGCGGAGTTGGAGAGGTGTCAGGGTCCTCGGGTGCACACGGCTGTGGCACGGGTTCGAAGCTCGCTGGGGAACAATGTCCTGCTGCGCTGTGGCACCGTCGGAGTTCCCATTCCAGAGCTGTCTTGGAGTCGCGCAGATGGGAAGAAACTAAACGGCACAGGTGAGTTCTCCTGAACTAATGTGGGAACATCCAGCATTTGTGTTTAAGTCCTAAAAGTTCTCATTTGATCTTTCAGTTCAGGAAGAGATCTCAAAGGAAGGCATCATTTGGTCGATCCTCAGCGTGCCGGCAGTCTCCTACAGAGATTCTGGAAAGTATATCTGCAAAGCAACCAACTTCATGGGAACCGCGGATGCCATCATCTCCTTGGTGATCACAGATTCAATCAAGTCAGATGAAGCTGTGGGGGGAATTTCTAAGAGAGGCAAAGGGAAGAAGCCCAGCGGGATAGGGAGAGCTGCATACCAGGAGAAGCTCATCGCGAGATATGTTCCCCCACCAACCAGAGGTGCAGCCCAACCCATCATTGAACCTCTCAACGGCAAAGGCGTGACTGGAAAGTACGAGATTGAGAGCTACAGTGTCTCTGACGATGCTTCTCCAGGAAAAGCGTCAAAATCTAAAAAGCCAACAGATGACCGTCGGGATGCTTTAAGTAACTTGGCGGCTAACGCCTCATCCTTACAGCAAGCTCCTGAAAAGAGGGTGGTGCGCTCAGTGAAGGTGATTGGCGACACCGACCACACAGTCTCTCTGAACTGGCGAGCTCCCACGGCCACAAACACCACAGAATTCAGCATCCTCTATGCCGTGTTTGGGGAGCGAGACATGCGCCGCATCAACGTGGGCGCCGGAAAGAACCGGATAACCATCGAAGGCCTCGTACCAAAGACCAAGTACATCGCTTGCGTGTGCGTCAAAGGTCTGATCCCAAAAAAGGAGCAGTGTGTAATCTTCTCAACAGACGAGGCGGCGAGTGCCAGTGGCACTCAGAAGCTCATTAATGTTGTGGTGATAACTGTGGCTTGTGTGATTGCTGTCCCTTTGACCCTGATCGTTTGCTGCGGGGCGCTGAAGAAACGTTGCCAAAAGCTCCTGGGCCGTCAGAGTAAAGAGCTGCAGGACTCCTACGTCACATTTGAGACTCTTGGCCCCGGGGGCAAAGCCAAAGGGATGGAGGGCGAGTATCTTACCCGCTTAAACCCCGACGAATCCAACAGGCTCCTGTCAGCACGGTCGAGCGTGGATTCAGAGGCCATTGCCAGAACTGAAGGGGCACCTAATGAGTACTTTTGCTAAAAAAACACTCAGAACCTCAATTTCCAGAGAATGCACTTTGTTTTGCCTGTCTGATAGATGCTTGGGTGCTCAGAGACTCTTGAAACTCATTGAGGACTCTCCAGAAAACACTGATGGCTCTATCAGCACTGGATGTATGAGATTATTTTGCAGCCTTGTTGGAATAAAATCCGCCATTAATTTGGCTGAAAGCAAAAAAAAAAGGGAAGACAAGATATGTTTTCAATGTTGTTGTTAACGTGTGAAACTTTTTATTCGTCATGCACTTTTTGAAGCTCCTGTTTTGATCTAAGCTCTCATATGCCCAATCATTTTTCTTAAACGTCAGCTTTTGTGTTATATTCTTTATGTAAAACATAACGTGTTTTAGTGAACCAGCAGTTTGTTTGGTCAGATTTCATGACGTGCCAGTTTTTTCTTTTGGCTCAGAAACCTAAAAATACAATGCATTTTCTAACAAGTATTTGTAACCTGATATAAATATACATATATATATGTGTGTGTTTGTCTGAATATATTGACTGAAAATAAATATTTTTACACTAATTGATGTAAGAGAGCTTAATTTTTTTTGAGAATATCTACTATCTTTTTTCTTCTGAAAAAAGTTTTTATAAAAAAAAGCAAAAAAATTAAAAAGAATTTCGGAATACAAATACTTTTTATTGTTTGTAATTACTTTTAGGCTGTCATTTTTACAGTGACGTTTAAGGCATTTAGTTCAAGAAGGGCTTTGCTTTTGGATAAACTATTACGTCATAAAATTTGGCTTAGGTCTGAAAATTTTGAATTACCTGACGCAGTTTTCAGAAAACTTGCTCTTCTTGTTTCACAAGCAGGTGGGTAGAACATTTCATTCATAAAAAACTTGGCGTGGAATTCCATGCAATTTTAATGTAAGAACTCAGTAAAACTGTGTTGAGTTCTAAAATATCCTTTTTTTTAGTTTTTTTCTTTAGTTTCTGTTTTGCAAAACTTAGGATAAGCTGCTTTGCTTCTTGATTTTTTTATGCAGAAAGGAGACAGATAAATATGTCTTAAGAAAGGTTTAAATTGATAAAATAGTACTACAATGTTAAATGTTATAGTAAACATCACAACAGTCTGACAACTGAATGCCAGATCAACTCTTCAGGACTTATTTTTTGTCAATTTCTGAGAACATTTTGTCAGTTTTTCAGTATACTAAACTGAAAGAATTTAAAGGAACATTAAATAAATGTGGTAAATCATATTGAACAACAGATTGAACAATTTGAAGGTTAAATGAGAATGTGCACCCAAAAAATAAAGCTCAGATAGTAAGTCAAAAATATTTTTCAAAATCCAACAAATGTCTTCTTTTTCTGCTGACTCTGCCTTTTCTGACCTGAGAAACAACCGGTGTTCAGATTATTGAGGTCAGGCTACAGTCCTTCCCAGACATCTGTCTGTCTCGCTGCAGTCCTCTCTTTTAGTACTGCTAAGCCTGACCGGCCCACTTATTACAGCCCTCCTGTCATGTAAGCACTGTGACTTTGGAGGGGGGGTATAAATTCAATTAAACTGATGCATTTAGAGGTAATTCCAGCAGTAACCATAATAAATGCTCGTAAAATTTCTCTAACGATGAGGAATAACTTTTGAAGCAAACCTGACACAGAAGTAGACCATTCCTATAAAACTGTTTTCCTGTCTCATGTCACTTGGTGTCCTGAGCATTGCGTCAAGGAGGATTAAGGTAATAGGCTTTCTTCCACTCAGCTGATAGGCATGTTCTGCCCTCACAGGCCCATTTTGGATGCTTGTCCAGGAACATGGATGTCTTTTGTGTTGTATTAGGTATCTTGCTAGTGTTTTGCGCTCTCAAACCCGGATTTTCCTCTTGTCCGTTAGGCTGCTCCTGCACAGATGACAGCATGGGGAGGTAAGAGTCTAGAAAAAACATTTTAAACTTTTTTGGAACCCATTTTGTTGTAGCATTGGAATGTTTTTTGACAGTGAGTCATAGGCTTCTTTTCATCAAATGTTTTTTAGATCTTTACTGTGCATGGGGACCTCCATGGACCAAATCCCAGAAGACATTTCGAGCAACTTCACAAAAATCCGAGTAGAAAACTGTCGCCTGAGTGAGCTACCTCAAGGCTCCTTCTCTCAAGTTGGGAACCTGGGGTTTCTCTGGCTCAATTTCAATGAAATCACCTTGATGAACATCAAGAGTTTGAAGGGTCTAGCTAACCTGACGGAACTAAGATTGCAGGGTAACAAACTCACTTCTGTACCATGGACTGCATTTCAGGACACGCCCAAACTAAAAATTTTGGATCTAAAGCACAACCGCCTGGATTCTTTGCCAGAACATGCTCTCAGACACCTATCTTCACTGACCTACTTAGATCTATCCTTCAATCAGCTTAGCATCATATCAAAAGAAGTGTTCATGAATTGGCCTCTTTACCAAACAGCTGAAAAAGCATGGGACAAAGACGGGCTGGTCTCCAACGTGGTCCTGGCTCTGCATGAGAACCCCTGGCTGTGCGACTGTCGCCTCAAAGGCTTTGTTGAGTTCATCAGAGAGGTTGGCCCTCCAATCATTCTCATGAGCTCTTATTTGAAGTGCTCAAGCCCCGATTCTAAAGCCAATAAGTTTTTCCATGAGATCCAGTTAAAAACATGCATGGCGCCAGTGGCTTCTGCTCAAGACACAAGCTTCACTGTACCTCTGGGAACAAACGCCACTCTAACGTGCATAGTCAAGGCCAGACCAGCCCCAACCATCCAGTGGATGTACAGTCTGAAAATTGTAAGAGGATTTGTTGGTAAGTCAGTTGTTTCATTGCCACTGATTAATAAAGTTGTGAGCTTTATGCTCCCTAGATTTAAATATCTGTTCTCCTTACAGCTAAACAAACCCAACTAGATGAAGAGACAGTCACCTCCCAGCTGTTGATCCCATCTGTACGTGTGGCAGACCGAGGAGTCTACACTTGTACCGCCAACAACTTTATCAGCAATTCCTCTGTCAGCGTGACGCTCAACATCAACTCCCACAACTCCTCTATGCCACTTCCTCCTGTCCCCATGCTGTCATCTAATGACAACACTCACATTGAAATCCGCATTGCCAAGCAGACAGTTTACGGCATCACTTTAGAGTGGTACGCAACCATGGACAACCCTGCAGAAACATGGTTCACCATCCACTTTGGCAAATATGATTCCCCCAAGAAGGAGATGATCTATCTTGGCCCCGGCATCAACAGCTATACAGTAAGCGACCTGCTTCCTGTCACCAAATACGAGGTGTGTGTCACTCTGAAGAACCACCCACCCAGAGACGGTCAGTGCATCGTCTTCATCACAGGAAGTGACATCAGCGAGCTGGAGCAAAGGGAGAAGCTCATCCATATCATAGTCATCGTGTGTGCCATGGTGCTGGCCGTGCCAGCTGGCATGTACGCCTGCACCACAGAGGCGCGCTTCAGCTGTGTGGACCGCTGCCTGGATCTGTGGAGGAGGCGAAGAATGCACCGAGAGGGGACGCAGGAGACGGAGAGGCAGGCCAACTTTGACAGTCTGCAGGCGGCCAGCGATGAAGCCCTCTGCCGGAAGTCCCTGGAGAAGGTGAAGAGGCGCAAGTCTGAGGATAAGAGCAGAGGAGGAAGTGCAGCTCAGCTGTACTAGCTGTTGAAAATTGTACAAAAAACTGACCTTTTTTTTTAATCTAAATATTTAATTTATTTATTTTGTGCCATTTTTTTGTACACAGTGTTTGCAAAAAGTCTGACTAGCTTGAAATATTCAGTTTGTCTCAAGCAATCATCTGAAAATAAGGATGCCTTTTTATATTTCAGTTAAGAATAGTTATTTCTGTATTTTATATGGTTAAAAAATAAGTTACTTTGTATGTTTTTTATTAAAATGTTCCTGTATTTTTGAAAATATGATAGTTTCTATCAATTTAAAATACTATACACTCCAGAATAAATTGCAAATAACTATAAGAATGCTAATCCATAAACTATTAAAAATGTTATGAATTTATGCAGATCTCCACTGTAAATGAGAACTGGTTACAAAGTGACCTTCCTGGTTAAATAAAGGTTTGACAATAACGATGTTCTACTATCAATAAAGAAAAACAGGTTTTTCATTGTATTTTTTCAGCAAACCCCAAACACGCTGTTGTGCATTGTTGAGAAAATGTTTTGTATGTGGATTAAAGAGGAGACAAATGCTGAGACATGCTCAGGTTTTTCCAGTACAATCATCCGGGGGGATTTGTTGCATAACCAGAATCCTCCCATGATTTTATGCATACGCTGGTAAGAAGATTAAAGTGATTTTCTAGCTGAACACTAGCCATCGAAACATGATATTTCCATTTAATGCCTGTTTAAATCTCAATGTGAGCAAATAGAATAAAAAAATGAAAAGCAGATGTTAACGAAGATTAAATGATTTTTGAGTTTGATTAAAATTCTTACCCCACAGGACTGCAAAGAGAAGCGATCAGGAAAATTCAGGTCTAATTTTCTAAATTAACAAGCAGTTTTCAATGTACTTCCATCAAATCAATTAATTGTTTGATCGGATTTTGTGATACAGTTAGTTTTAGGCAAGATTTCAACTTCCAGACACCTCTCTAATAAAATCAAATTAGTAGCTCACCAGGTAAAGTGAATATTTTTGAAAAATATCAACAGTCTGATCATCTGTTGATTTATTTTAAATGCGTTTCTAGTAGTCTTTTAAATTTTACTATCCCATTTTTAGCCAAATTAAGAAAAAAAAAAGTTTTATTTACTGGGACATAGTTTCAGCAGTGCTGCAGTGATTCTATAGATATTCGCCTCCAATTTGTGGACAGGACCGCTGGCGTGGAGCAACCCCACCCCCCTTCCCCTCCCTGTTGCTGAGAGCTCTCTGTTTGCACATTCTCCCCCAACCTAACACTACCCATGCAATAAAACTGGTGAAGAACATTGAAGTTTTGAGCAAAATATCAATTCAGACAAAGACTTACGTGGATCTAGTCATCTGCAAATGGATGCATAGAAATGGAACAGCAGGAAGCTTGTGGGCCACCATGTGTATTTTCTACATCACTAATGCGTTTATTTTTCTAACTGATTTTTCTCATCTGCTCCTGATTCACAATTATTTGATTAAAGACATGCTTAGAAATGCAATTTGAGTTTATTTTTCTTCATATATGTCCTCCATCACAAGAAAAATGCAACAGGAACATGTTAAAACGGAAAAAAACAAAATTTTCACCAAAGTGAGTATTTAAAAGAAATTTGTTCCATCTGTATCTGTCTACACCAGCTCTAAAGAAGAACAAAAACATACTTTTTGTTGGACATTTTTATAACTCCTAAGCAGAAATTTGATAAGCGTCCAGATTCAAAACAGCTTACCGCTTGGAATGTGTACAAAGCTCGCATTCTGCTTCCTTTGGGAGATAAAAACTTCCTTCCACCCACAGGATAGTCTAGATCACGTTAAATACTGCTAGTAAAAACTTTCAAGAGTCTGTTCAGATGTAAACATTTCTACAACATCCAACATTCCAAACTGTTTTAATCCCTTTCGGGATCACATGGTTGCTGGACCCTATCCCAGCAACAGTTGGGTGAAAGGCGGGGTTCACCCTAGACAGGTTGCCAGTCTATTGGAGAGCTGCACAACCACACGTAGAAATTTTAGAGTACTATCAACTGACCTACAAAGCATGTCTTTTGACAGTGGGAGGAACCGGGAGAAAATCCACAGATAGGTCCTGCCACAATTCAAACAAGGACCTTCTCACTGTGAGATGAGATTGTTATCCCCAAACACCAAGATGGACCCCAGTTATATAATAAGTGAACCCAAAACAGCCACAAAGATTTGCTATTAAAACAATACAAAAACATCCCCAAGTTAATAAAGTTCCTTCCATTTTAGGAAAAAATGGAGCACACAACAAAATTATTTTGAAATATTTATTTTAAATAAAGACGGTACAAAGACGGTACAAATAAGTAACGTTAAAGGACCAGGCGTGAATAATCCATATTTAATTTTCATATAGTCCAACAGAACCTCTTTAAAATTTTGTATAAGTTAAGATACAATCAAATACAAGTCATTGACTAAAACCGTTACAGTGCGTTTGCCTACATTTGAAGGCATTCCAGAATAACATGGAGCGTTTGGGTCCCTAAACATAGACTTGACGTGTTTTTCTACAGCCGTGGAGGTAATGACCAAGCGGGTATTGACACATTATTAATGTGAGTTCAAAAAGTCCATACATACAGCTGATTTTCTGCAGCTGTGATGAGAACTTGACGGGGTGGTTTGCATCTTGTACTGCTATACGAATTAAAATTTTAAGCATGTTTTAAATACTCAATAAATCAACCCTATACACATAAAATGGACCCATGTACACTTATATTAAAGCATTTTTTTTTCCAGTTTTTAAAATTAAGATAAGCATGCTTGTGTTACTACAGTGGCACATTGTATTTATAGAAAAGAGCAACTTCTCAGCTTTGAAGCGGCTGTTGTAATACAGTTAAATATTAACACACAGGTCCTTTAGCACTTTATAATAAGCTTTTTTTCCCCCACATGACCGTGTCCTTTAAGCTGCTTCATTTAGTAAACAAGAAAACTCTTTTTCTTCAGGATTTACTGAGAAAATTAAACCCTACTGTGTGTGGAAAACACTGTACATCCATTTTCTCATATATTTGTATTTCTTTCTCAGCTTTTTTTCTTACGGTTAAGAAAAAAGTAATCCTCCTCAAGATGGCAGTGCAGTGAATCTTTTGCAGCAGCACCACCAGCTCAAGCTCTCTTTTCATTTAAACTGGGTCAACTGAGGATTCAGTTCTTGACAGTCGACTAAAGACAAACATGCCTTCCTGTTGTGCCTTTAGCTCAGGAATAGTCTCAAGCAACGTCTGTGTATCAGACAATGCACAGATGAGATGGGTTTAGAGCGACAGAGTCACAAGAAATGACTTCACAATCTATTTAAATGTTTTTTCTTAATAATAACCTTGATTGTTCTCATTGATTTTTTGCTCCAGCTTCATTTTTAGCTCCGACACTAAGGCAGAGCTCATGTTTCCCTCTCTACGACGACCAGACTTTGCTTTCTTGGACCCTTTGGAGGCGAGAACACCAGATATGGTCGGGACTGCCCGGGGCCTCTCTGTTGACCGTGAGCTAGACGGAGGTGGAGGCGGAAGACAAGGAGCTACAGGAGGTGGAGGCTTCAGTCGAGGGCTGCCGGAGGCTTGTGGGGGGCTGTTTTCTGGGTCGCTGATTAGGAACTTCTCTCCCGGGTCGGTGAACTTGATAACAGGCATTTTAAAGGTCCAGGGCTGCTGATCTTTAGGACGCTTTTTAATGATGCGGCGTGCGGGCCCAATCCTGTTCGACTTGGAGTTACGCATGTACATAACCGTGGAGATCAAGGCTGTCACTCCGACCAGAACAGTAATGATGAAAATCACCAACCCTAACGCTCTCAAAGGATTGTCCCTACTTTTCATTAAAAAGGCCGCCATGGGCCCCTTGAGATGAGCCTGTAAAAAACAAAAAGATGAATCATTTGAATGCAAACATTACATTTCCGAAAACAAACACGCATTAGAGACAGATGTGCAAAGCACTGACAGAGGAGACCCAAACACGACTACGAAGCACAAAGCGATGACACACAGTCACTCGGTCACCTCAGTCCTATAGGAGAGTGCTGATTCAAAGCTAGGATCTAAGCACAACACTGACTGTTGGGAATGCGTCTGGCAGTGCAGTGCAGCAAGAATTGTTTCAGTTCGTAGTAGAACAATTTAATTTGATTGAAATGTGAATCATCTGAGCATTTTAAAGTCATTTTTTCATATGCAAGTTGCCTGGTTTTGATGGTTACACGACAATAGTATTTTGATACTCTTTTACAAACAACAGCCAACCTTTACAGCTGGAAAATGACCCTCCAGCTGAGTGTCACTTTACTCTGCGGACCACTTTAATATAGTTGCTCTCCGGGTTGATTCGGGACTTTTTCACTGCGTTACAGTACAGGACTGTGGATATGCAGACGGTCGATAAAATGAGGGACGTGACAATGCTGAAAAAAATTCCAAAAACCGTCAGCGGACGCCTGCTGAGGCCCATGAAGTACGAAATAATTCGACCTTTGACCTGGAAAAACCACGATACACAACACAGAAACAAAACCAAAAGAAGAACACTGGGTCATCATGGAGACAGAACGAATGCACAGTGACAACATGACGCACAGAAGAAGTGTGGAGTTCTGAATGACAAAAGAATGTGATTTAAATAAATATATTTCACCTATAGTCATATTTAAAATCTACAATAAATACAACAACAGGTACAGATTACCTCTTAAAAGACTTTGATGATTTCTCTGACAAATATTGTCAAAATCATTACAGTAGTCTTCTAAATGTGGAAACAACTAATAGTCTCTGAATTGTCTTTTAAAAGTTTAGATACAAACAACAACAGTAGATTTACTTCCTCTGGTCATCCTAGGATAAGTGAACATTTTTGAGTCCCACTCCAGTCATCTTTTGATCTGTTTTAAAAGCTTTTCCAGTGCTCTTTTAATTATGAATTTGCTCATTTTAAGCCAAAATCAGAAACCTATTTTTTTGTTTTCTAGGACATAGTTTCTCAGAAATGTACCCTTCCCATCATCCAACTGTTTACATTCTGTCCCATTAGCTTATATCCCCTCATAGCTCCAAACTACCATTAGAGGGCCAGCAAAAATGGTGAGCAATATTGGAGCTAACCAACTGTACAGTTTTGAGCCAGATGGTATCTTAGACGAGGAAATAAAGATGTGAGTGGATATATTTGTTTACAAGTGAATACATCAGATTGGAGTGGAGTAGGGTGCTTGTGGCTTGCCGATTGTAGCTTCTACATCACAACTACAAGCTTTGTTAAATTGTATTTTTTTTGTCTGCTCTAGATTCACAATGCATTAAATAACAACATTCTCATAAATGCAGTTTTAGGCTTAATTTTTCTTAATATGTGTCAACCATCATAACAAACAGACCACAAGAACATATTAAAAACACAATTTTGATCGGAATGGGTCTTTACTGCAGCAAAATGAATATTTAGAGCTACCAAACAAGAGAAAAGTAAAACATAATTAATTTGTTTAGGATTGCAGCAAAGCCTACTGCTAATGTTAGATTGCTCCAGTCTATAGCTCGGGTATGCAATAAGAAGAGTTGCTACCAAGTCGTGTTTCAGAATTGGTCTTACCGCCTCTGTGATGTCAATGTTGACCACAGCTGTTGTGCTGAAGGACGGAGAACCTCTGTCTCTAGCCTGGACCACCAGAGACCACCTGCACTCCTTCTGTTTGGTGATGTTCTGTACAATCTCCATGGACTTGATGAACGGCTTCAGCTTGATTTCGCCTGTGTCTGCGTTGATGTCAAAGGCGTTGTCGGGATCGGCTGTCATGATGGAGTATTCAATGACATTGTTTGGAGATTCTGCATCCTCGTCCACCGCCTTCAAAAAGGATCAACAAAATTCATAATAGAATTAGTTCAAATACACAAACTCTTTTATTTTCCGACAGTTCATGTTATTTATGTTTTTGAATTGATTTTAAAAAGCTTAATATTTGGGTTAAAACTTAGTCAAATCCCTCCAAAAAAATCTACATTTGATCAGAAAAGAAAAAAGAAAAGGATATTTTATTGTTCATGTTTGCTATAAAAAATTAAAAGATTGTTTTAATGATGCAATCACACCAACTTCTAACATATTTTAAGTTTTTTTTTTATAAATTTAAGTTAAAAAAATCAGGAAAAGGGGTTTTGATTACCTCAGAAATGTATATTTAGAATAATATTTTGTCTGTTAAATGGTAAGCTCTCTTTCTAAATTGCTTTTCATGTTTGTAATTGCAAATAAGAGTTATCTTTTTTGTTAAATTCTACATGAATATTATATTTTAAATATTTTTTTTTATTTAAAGCCTTCAGATTTGTTTAAAACATACAGCAGAAATAATAGAAACAATAAAAACGTGGAAACAATATAATCATATTTTCCTAAAAATGTTACCATTATAGTCAAAAATTAGATACAAAGATTAAGTATGACACACCTCAACTTTGACAGGCATGCCAATAATCATGGTCTTCTCCAGGAGACTCTCGTCAAATTCTGGAGAATGGTCGTTCATATCCAGGACGGTGACAAAGACTTCTGCCAGGCTGTATTTTCCCTCTGAATCCTCAGCCTTGACATAAAAGTTATACTTGGATCTGACCTCTGCGTCCAGGCTGGTCCATGGCTGCGTGGTGATCAGCCCAGATGTTGGATTGATGGAAAACCTGAAGATAAGATCCATGAATAAAAGTAACAGGTGCAACATTAAAGATTAAGAAAATAATTTACAATCAACAAGGAAATAACTTTAAATGGTTTGGGAGACACTGATTTACAAAAAAATGTCAATTTAATTTCCTTTATGTAAATTTAGGCGTACAAGGATCAAAAGAATTGGTATTATGACAACTTTAAGTTATTATTGGGGTAACAACTCTATCTTTAGCAAAGTTTTGCATTTATGGAGCAAAAATGTAATACATTTATGATATAGGAGTCTTCTAAATAAAAACATTTATTTACAGATGATTTAAATCCTAATATTGTTATGTATTATGACAGGCAGAAACTGCTGTAACCATCTTGTGGTGTTGCTCAGTGGTGAGTTGACAGCTAAAAACTTTGACATTATTACTATGGGCAAATCAAGATTCCATCTTATTAAATGTAAGGAGCAGTTGTTATAAAATCAAGAAACTCCAAATTGATAATCAGTAGCATAAGTGTTTTGTCCATTAGTTATTTTCTTAGTGAACGCAGATTCAAGTTTGAACTAATAATGGCAGCATTAACGCATGAAAGCACTTTGCTGTAAGAAACAATTAATGCAATATCATTAATAAATGGTATAAACAAATGTAGTTTTGTTCTCTAAAAGCAGTTTCTTGTCTCTCTTGAATTATAGTTCTATGAAAATGTTTGAAATCAAAGTTAATTAGCTAAAATACAAATATTAATTGGATTAATTAACAAACCCCGATTGTTAATGTGTGTGTTTATATAAAACATAGTTTGTTTATATCATAGATTGTCTATGATTACTGTCCCGCAGGTGTAATCAGCTTTATTTTCATCCTTCAAGTGTCTTGCTTGAATAATTAACGGTGGCACAAACAGGATGTAAATAAAAAGATCAATAAAATCTCAATTTGGGCGACTATCAAAGTTCTGCTTAAAAAAAATAATTAAAAAAAAATCAAAAATAAAATGGAATACTAAAAGCCAACCTAAAAACACTGTAGTTTGTGAACTCTTGGTTCAGCATCGGTGCCATTTTCAAAAAGCTGACTTTCCCATCCTGTTCTCCTTGGTGAGAAATCACAAGTAAAACTGACAACTTTCACACAATTAACTCAAGCATAAATTCTCACTTTCCCTCCGCTGCATGCTGCTTTGCTTTTCAAAGCTACCATTTTTTTGTGGCTCCAGCTGTCACATTGCATGTTAATTGGCTCTGCCTACGAGAGACGGCCCAGGCCGACTATTTTTAACCCTCCAATCCAATTAGGAGATTAGCCAGCATCTTGCAGCCATTTTGGAGCGAGCCGCCTGTGCAGCAGAGGGGCCAATCAAACAGCTTTCCTTTTCCATCAAAGTCGTGAAGATGACTCAAGATCAGTGCCCTGCTGGCCAGTTTTTTTTTCAACACTCTTGAGTCAGACTTTGAAAATAAGTTTTTACTTTGTGAAATGTATTTTCATCACACAAGAGTAAGATATTTGTACTTACAAATCTGAGCCTGATCCATAAATTGTGTATTTGACTTCACCCCATGGTCCAGAGTCTGGGTCCTTAGCCTACATAGAAACAAATAAATAAACAAGTCAGTTTACATACATCAATACGTGAACTTTTTAGGCATTGTATACATTTTAGACTTTGACACCATCTTCATCTTTGTAAGTCATTTTCTTAAAAATATCCATGCAGTATTTTTTTTTATTTAGAGTTATTTGTAGTGAACGGATCAGGATCTTAGGCTCACATACAGTGAGGGAGGTGGGGGGTGTCCTGAGAGGGGATGTAAGGATAAGTCGCATGATTAGCCTTGGAGCAAATTAAGCTTTTTTTTTAAAAAAAAAAAAGTCTAAATGAAATCTGAGAGAAAAATAAGTAAGGGGTATATTAAAAATAGCTTTTGCAGGCTGCAGTCAGAGTCCATGTCTAAATTTGGCAAAAATTAATACATTTTGTTGGAAGACACGGCAATAAAAAGAAGCTTTTATTTTAATCTGGCTCCAATCTGCTTTCAACTGATTAATTGCACTGAGCAATCTGCATTTACTGAGAGGGTAAATGGATTGTGTAATCACTTTGTTTTGAGTTAAAGTACAGTTTAATTGGGATTGACTCACAGTTACAGACACAACACTGGAGCCTCCAGGAGAGTTCTCCGGAACCCTGGCGATGTAGTACTCAGACGTGAACGTGGGAATGTTGTCGTTTGTGTCCAGCAGGTTGATCACAATGTCGGCCGTGGCACTGAAGCGCTCCGGAGTGTCGATCTCCACCGCCAGCAGCTGCGGGGAGACACAAATAAAGTGTCTGAAGAGTGGAAAGTTTGTTTGAGGAAACTGACAATTCAAAATCTAGATCTGTGAATTTCTTAAAAGCAAAAACTTAAGAAAAAAAATATGAATATAAGCTCTTATTTGTGCATTTCAGAAAGTGTAAAGTGTTTATTTTTAAAACAAGTAAATACAAATTGATTTGGTGCACAATTTATTTTTACTTTTTTATGTACTAGTTCCTAATTCCTACCATCTTTTCTAGCTGTATGGGGGAAAAATGCCTTAAAATTCTAGAAATAACACTATCTCCCTGGTAAGAAGCTGGTAAGAAGATGGCATTAACTGCAGGAAGCTTTTCCAGACCTATTAGCTCATGTACAAGTAAAAGGAAGACTGTATTGTGGCTTAATTTCTCCACTATCTGTCCATTTTGTTAAGTCTTGGACTCATTAACAAGGTTATGTGGAGCCTTTACCTTAAAAGTGAGAGTGGGTCCTTTTTCAAAGTCAATGCCAGATGTGTCTTCAACAATAATAGTGACTTGGGCTTCATTCAGGACCGTCTGGGGAACCACTCGAAGGACTCGGCTCGGCCCGACAAGTCTCAGTTTGAATTTAGCGTTTGCTCCCTGAAAACAAACAAAAGATTGTAAAAGAGTCAAAGAGTGACTTCTCTTTGAACAAGTCAGCAAATATGGGGAAATAATTATTTTAATTAAGAAAAGAATAAAACTTTATTGATCCCACAAAGGGGGAATTCTCTTGTTACCATAACTCTATTAAAAACAGCAAATAGATCATAAATAACACTAAAATACACTAAAAAACAATTAAAATAATGTTTTTTCTGAAATTTAATATATAAAATCTGACAGGAGAGAGGCTAACCAAGAAGAAACTGATAGAAAATGAGCAGATATATTCACATATTTGTGAGTAACACCACATGACATCACTACGCCAAAGTTTATAGAGGTGTGTGAATTTTGGGAGTACACAAACCTGATCAGAGTCATTGACTGTGATCTTAAAGCCTCGGAGGATCTCCCCTGCAGGTGGATGCTCATACATAGTGACCTCAAACTTGCTTTGCGGTCCATTTTCTCCGTAGAAGGTGGGAGGATGGTTGTTAAGATCCACCACTCGGACCGTCACCGTGGTAATGTCATAGTCCAGGAGCTGGTTGTTAACCCCAACCTCAGAGGCCTGGATTAGATGAGTATTTATTAGAATATGAGGGGAGAACTGAACATGAGTGGATGGAGAGGAGAAGAAAAATGTTACCTTGACTTTAATTTCGTAGAGCTCCTTTTTCAACAAAGATGGATGAGTCGTCAAGGTGATGCATCCACTGGTGCTATTAATGTCAAAAACACCATCACTTCCTGGAAAAATAGTGGATATTGAACATATTGGAATCAGCATATCATCTTTAAGATGATTATTAGCATCTTTTCAACAGCGTATTGCTCTCACCATTCATAATAGAATAATGGATGGGGTTGGGATTGCCTTGATCTCCATCTTTTGCATATACTGTATATATTTCAGAACCCTGCAATGAAAGACGTCGCACATTTAAATAAACGCAGGAGTACTCCAATCCAAAAAAAAAAAAAAAAAAACTCTTACAGGAACCGAGACTTCATAGATGTAGCCAAAATAAGGGGTTCCTACAAAGGATGGGGGCATGTCTTGCGAGTCTAGAACATTGATTGTAACAGTAGCTGTTGAGGTCAAAACTTGTTGCTTCCCTTTGTACTTTCCACCTCCATCCTGGAAAAACAGACGAGAGTTAGAAAGCAGAATAAATGTGTTTACATACTGTTACATCTACTTAGTTTAAAATGAATTGTAAATACAGTTTGCTACTTTCTACCAAAGTGAATTATTTTTTAAGAATATCTTCATAAATTTCTGTATTATTACAAGATGTAATTGTTTGAATTTGTTAGGGTAACTTGAGTAAACAGTGTGCAATTTATAAAGGTAAATTTGATTCAAAAAGAAAGAGATATATAGCTGAGAGTAATTTCATTTGATGTATTACGTTTTAAAGGTTTGGAAGGAAACATAAATAGTTTTTTCAAGATTATCTATATGGAATATAATTCATAAACAAGTCCCATTGGTAAACTTTTTACACTACTAACTATTCAAGTCTTCTAGAGTACATCTCAGCTAAAAAAATGCCAAACGGGGAATAATGATCATGTCAGAACATTTCATAAAAGTGTTGTGAACGCACATCAATGCCTGCTAGTGACATGAAACCAACAACAACAAATAAAACAAACTTTTTGTTCTGACCAAATAGCAAAGGTCAAAAAGTCAAAACAAGAAAAAATCAAAAGTTTGAAGGAGGAACTATTTCTTGGTTACTTTGAGAACCTGTAAAAAGTCTGCAGTCGAATGAGGAACATTGGAGGATCATTTTATATTTTAACAGCTAAAAATTGACATATGGAAGTAAGATTCTTATTAAAGTGAAATCTGAATTCGGATTAAAAGAACACTAATACATGATAAAAATGTCTAAAACAAGTAATATCTGAACGAATCTCTAAAAGCACCAGACCAAAAGTAATTGATTTCTAAAATAGATCTGATTTGGATCTTGCCATCAAACTTTAAGTATTTAATCATTTCAATGTGAAAGAAACAGAAAATAAAAGCTTGAATGTAAACTGTGTGGATTTTTGGGGTCAGAGTGTTCAGGCATGTTTGTAGGAGCAGAAAAACAACAACCACCTCTCACCTTTGCGACCACTGTCAAAAAATGTGTTGATGTGGTCTCATAGTCCAAGGTCTCGCCGGGTTTAACTCTGAGGATGCCACTGTGGCCGTCAATGGTGAACTTGGCAAACGGGGAACTCTGGTGACAGGAAGCACATCGACAGCAATCAAACTAATGACAGTGGTGCTCTCAATCAACACCGACGCTCAGCCTGCTTCACTTCACCCATGTCATGTTCCTGACAGTTTATCTGACAGCTGACACATGAACAATACCAGCTCCTGCACCGTCAGCTGCTGGCCTGCACCGAAACTAAGCTCCGACTCAGCCCCCCCACACCCTGCTCAAATGTAATTGAAATTTAATCCACTGAAGTAACACCATTTCCAGACTGATATTATATGTGATTACTCTTCCTCTCTCTGTGCTCTGGCCTGACACTCGAATGCCCTTTTCCCCTCTATGACAGCCTGGCTTTCATCATGTCAGTTTGACCTCTGGTTTTAGCCTTATGTGTTTATTAAAACGACCCAAAACTTCCCTGTATTAGGATGAGGTGTTAAAAAACATCTTTTCACTTTAACTAGGTTAACAGGGAAAAAAAATGAAAGTGGAAATGGAAAATGAAAGATTTTTTGGTTTGTGAAAAAAATTATTTAGACTAAAATTACAGAATTAATTTGCCACATTTATGTCTTTCCAGAAAGCCACACATAGTCAAATTTCAAATTATTCATTTCTGTAATCTTCACAGAAAAAAAATAATGCTAAAACATTTTAAAAATTGAACCAATAGATAGTCTATCCTCTCCCGTCATAGTTCTATGTGGGTCTTGATCGGCCAGATTGAGCAAAAACAATTTGAAAAATGCATCTCTGATAGTGTTTGGGGGGTCAGGCCAAATGTGGAGGAGGGCCGGATCTGGCCCGCGGGCCATAGTTTGGGGACCTCTGCTCTAGAGTTAAAAAACTCACCTGTAAGTAATATGAAACACTGCCCCCAGAGCCCAGATCTCTGTCTACAGCATGAACTTTGTAGATACTCCTTCCTGGAGCAGTGTCCTAATGAGAAAAAAACATACGTTTCACCAACTTAAAAAGAGGAAAAAAGTCTAATTTATTTGGCTAAACTGTCTAAGTTGAAGGTTTAAACGGTGATGCTATACCTCAGGTATGTCAATGATAAAAGGCAGGTTTAGAAATTCAGGTGACTCATCGTTGGCGTCACTGACAAACACTCTGACTGTTTCGACAACCTAGAGAAACAACAAGGAGTCAAATCTGCCTCACAATTCAAGGAAAAAGCAATAGTGCATCACATGACTTATATTAATGAGAAAAAGAATGTTGGAAAATTAAAATAGAAATAAAAAAAAATGCTTACTTTGTTTCTGCCATCCGTGATGCTCACAAGCACTGAGATCTCATCTTGTTTCTACAAAAGAAACATTTAAATCAACTTTACACTTGAAAAAAAAATGTATTTTTTGTTTCTAAATTAAGCGTCATCATCATCAGGCTCACCTCTCGGTCGAGCTCCCGAATTAAAGTCACATTTCCTGATTTGGGTTCCACCTTGAAATATTCTGTGGAGCCCTTTTCAAAGGTGAGACCATAAAAGACTGGATCCCCTTCTGGATCGGAACCATTCAAGATGTAGATTTGTGTTCCTATAAATATATATGTATAAAAAAAGTAACATGTTTTATGATATTTTCAATGGCTGCTCCAAGTTTTCCTCGTATTTCTTGATTAGCTTCAGTACAGAAATAATAGAAAGCTAGAGTGAGTTTTTAACATCTTACCAACAGGTGTGTCCTCAGAGATGCTGATCAAGGCCATATTCCCATTTGTACTGCTGGGACCATTATCAAAGAAATATGGAGCATAATCTGATTGTCCTTTTTTTAGAAGAAAAAAACAGAATAAAATGTCATCAAGCATTTAAATTAAAAAAGAGCGACTCAAATCTTAGATAAATTACATTAATTTTTGGAAATTTGTAATTAAATGCTGTATTTCTGAAAGCAAATTTTTTGTTCTCAAACCTTGCACTTACTTATTAAAGTAGAAATAGGGGGACATGCCTGAGAAATTTGTCTTATTTTTATCATAAATGCAAGCAAAAACATCCTTGTGTATTGATTTAAAGGAAGTACAAGCAGCACGAGCAGTGTGCTCTAAGATGGGCATGTCCTCTTATGTTAGAGGATTAACCAGATAAGAGCAAGCCAAGAAGTCTCAACAACACAGAAGGAATAACAAAACCAACGGTAGAGCCTTACCCCAGCTGTACTGAAGGAGCAGGAGAAGCAGCAAAGCTCGGGTTTTCTTGTCTTTCTTCATCCTGGTGCCGAGGAAAGGCTTGGGTGGCTCATGTGGAAGGCTTGGTGGAGCGAAAGCGAGCTGCGAGTGTCGTGCCCTTCTGCAGGCGTCTCAGCAGGCTCAGATGAAAGAGGCTGGGACAGATTCTCAGGGACTAATCCAGTGACGCATCCCTTCCCTTCACAGACATCTTCAGCAACACTGCTCGCGCTCTGATCTCGCCTTAAAAAACTGCACAAGCAGGGCTCCAGCTTTCACACATGTGATCCTTTCCACATGTAATGAAAACACACATCCAAGATTCTTCAAAATCTGTGTGAAGCATCACTCATTTTCTGGGGATGTTGCAAAGTTAAGTTTTCCTATACATGTTAATGGGTAACTCCTTGTTTTGTTGTGTTATCTTAATTAACACAGAAAGCCACACATGCCCTGAGCTTAGAGAGTGTTCACTCCTGAGCAGCACACTGACCAAGACAAACGTGAGCCGCGCTTACGGATCTCTGAGACACTTTACAGCCAAGAGGCTTTTTCTGGAATTTGTACTCCGCTTTACCTAAGATACCCCCAGACCGTTCATCCAATAAGCCTCACAACAGAAAAGAGTTGATCATTTCTCTTTTTTTATCTACTTCTAAAATCTTAAATGTAATCTACACAAAATCTAAGACATTCGAGCCTTATAAAGCCATTAAAATAAAGTTTTTTGGCAT
>NC_050530.1:12073813-12074419 GCF_002922805.2 Oryzias melastigma | reverse complement strand
ATCAGTTCTTGTGGAAGCTGGTGACACGCGATCGTTCGGGAGACGCTCCGATGAAGCGTGTTAACGACAATGACTCATGTTGAGGTGCAGAGTGTGCGTCTCCTGTACGAAAAGGTACAAAAATAACCCTTTGGCTGAACATCAGTCATTCAAAGTAAACTATACATGAATGAACAAAGAAAACAGTGATGAAACACTAAGTTTTATCAGGAAAATTAAAGTATAAACTAATTCTAATGTCTGTTTTTTGTATTAAGCTTTACTCATGACAAAATAATTTGCATTTATGCTAAATTCTATTGCTTTAACAATTTTTTTTAATCTACTAAACATGTTTACTATATATCAAATCAGATATTTACTGTTAAACAAATGCAATAAAATTAGAACTAAATGTTCAATTTTATGCAGTGACAATAAATGAAATTATTCATTTAAACTCTTGAAACATTAAGCACCAATAATGAATTAAAAAAAACTATATTAAAAAAAGCAAAATACTGAGCTAACAGTGTTTTAAAGAAGCAGAGACATTTAGGATTTCTGTGAGAAATCAATTAAAAAAAAATAATCAGATGTGCGCATTATTTTATACAGAAAAAGAAT
>NC_050530.1:12044451-12073308 GCF_002922805.2 Oryzias melastigma | reverse complement strand
TGTTTCCCATATATCAAAGCAGATATTTACTGTTAGACAAATGCAATAAAATGAGAACTAAATGTTCAATCTTATGCAGTGACAATAAATGAAATTAATAATTTAAACTCTTGAAACATTAAGCACCAATAATGAATTAAAAAAACAATATTTAAAAAAAAAAGCAAAATACTGAGCTAACAGTGTTTTAAACAAGCAGAGACATTTAGGATTTCTGTAAGAAATCAATAAAAAAAATAATCAGATGCGCACATGATTAAAGAATTTATACAGAAAAAAATTAAAACATGACACAATTAATTTTATGATGTGATCAAACTGATCGTCAGGGATACGATGCTGCAGATGGGATTTATCAACACTTTCGTACAAGGACTGACAGCAAAAGTAAGTTTGGAGCTAAAAATAGCAAACGCACTGGTGAAGTGTAATAAGCGTTGTTCAGAGTGAGAACAAGAAATGTGTGAATGCCTGACATGAGCACTACAGTGAGATGATTTGGTGGAAATGTAATGCTAACATATAATGGAAAAAAAACACTTTTTTATTTGACATTTTCAGAATTGTTGATTTTAAAAGCATTTTAGATTTTTTTTATTATTATTTAAAAGTATGCTGCATCCCCTAAATGTTTAAAAAGGGAAAATAATTTCTGTTAATTATAAATTGTGAAGTTTAAGGTGTTGTTTTTATAAAATAAAATATGAAAATGTTTGTTTGGCCCCAAACGAAACTCAGAATCCATCCCCTCTCCAAATAGCAAAATCCAAACGCCACATTTGTCATCAATCTGTAAAATGACTGACAGAGCTTCCATCCCAAGGGATCTCCACATTTGCCAATCTCATCCATTATTGCTCATTTTATCCAGTAACATTAGGTCATTTTCATATACAGCTTGTCAGACGCACATGTTCAACTCATACACTCGATTTGAGAGGGTTTAAAAGCACTGTTTGGCAGGAGTGTATGCCACGTGCACACACTTAAACCAAACACCTACCTATTTACAGATGTTAGCATCTGTTGCAAGTGGCCTGGTTTGAAGGTTTAATTTTAGAGGAGCGGCCAGATGGTGGACAAGAGGATTAGTACTCTAAGCCTTTGTCATCTGCTGCTGCGCACTGACTGTTTGTGGGGAAATGGACTACGGGGTGCACCCCGCTGCCGTATCAATCTGCCTCAAACCGCTTTAAGAGTGGATAACTAATTTTTAAACATGTAAGTAGTTCTCAGTTGGATTAATTTGTGGCAGCAAATGAGGGTTAAGAGCTAAAACCTAATTGACATGTGACCTGACATATTTAATGGAATGTTTTAGAAATCTATTTTTTTTCTTGAAAAAAGTTGTTTTAAATAAAGAAAAACTTCAAATTTGGCTTAAAATAAGTAATAAAATACACAAACACAACCGACAAAACATAATTTTTGAATAGTTTATTCTTTTATTAAACGTAGAATTGAATTTACCACATTTCTTTTCCATTAAATCAACCAAAAATTCACTGATCTGTTAGTTTTTTTTTTTAATGTAGTATCTGTGAATTTTCTTGTACACAGTCCAGCCAGTTGGTGAAAATGTAAATTATAGTAGAGTCGACATATGTGTTGTAACCAAACCATTTCTCTCAACTTCAATACCAGGTGACAATAAATAATAAAAAAAAAAAAACAGTCAAGAAACATGACAGATTCAGCCAAACGACGATTGCCATGAAACTTTGAACTCCCAGAATCAAGCCCTTCTCATTCATAACTGGTGCTACTTCCATTCAACCCCAAAGCATTCATCATCATCTACCAGTTATAGAAAACTGGCACCTACATTTTAACACTTAATGCTTGTTTACAGGAATTCAAATGAGGAAAGAAAACGAAGCCATCCAGAAGTTTACTTCCTTTTACCACCTCCTCCGTTAGCCAGAATCATCACCAGCCTCATGAAAATATTGAGTGTGTCCATATAAATCCCCATGCACCTGCAAGGTTAAAACAGTGATTATTACACATATGATCACAAATCAGAGCCCCGCGTGAAAATATGTTGTAACTCACGCGTTGATGGGGTCATATTTCTGCACGCCGTAGAGCGGGTGCGTCTCTGCCCTCTTGATAACCTTCTGTGTATCGTAGAGGAGGAACATGCTGAACAGGACCAGGCCGCCGTAGACGGCGACGGAATACAGGCCTGCTCCAAACGCAGAGGTGGGTGGGAGGAACATCGACCCTGCAGAGAAACAGAACTTTTCATTTTGACTGCAACCCCTAAATGTGTTATTTTAGAATAAAAAAATATATATACTATATCCAGAAAATCTCATTAAACATTTTTACTCTATGAGGAAGCAACATTGGCAGGTTTTATGTTTTTTTACCCGTTTTCTGTAGAAGTCAAAGCTATAAAGTAAAATTTCATAGAGCATACATGTGAAGTTATAAACAATGTGAAGATTTCTGCATCATTTTCCTTTACATACTTTGACTTTTTTGCGAAGAACCAGGCATATGACTCAAAAAATGTTAAATAGAAATGTAGAGACATTAAACAAGGTTTTTTGCCATCCCATTAAAGCAGCACAGATTGTACTGATTTTTCTGAATGGCTTTATGTGAAACTAAAATGTCAACAAACTCAGTTTTTGCTCTTTTTCTTTCTCAAAATTTTAAATTCATAAAGAAACTGAGTACTTAAAAACTGTTTTGTAAACTTTATTTTTCTTGTTATGCTAGATGGTCTTAAAAATTCCCTGATAATGTATATAGCATCTTCAAAGATGTTGAATGAAATAGGTGAGAGTTTATAGTTCTATTTGTAATCCTCACACAACTATAAACACAAATGTGTTACAGTTCTGGATGAATTTCTCAAAATGTGAGTGAAAGTAGACTTTGTTAAGATGTTTTCACATTTTTATTAACTTAAACATTACCCTGTGTGTGAAAACTGGTAGAGTGCACATTTCTCACACTCTACATCAGTCTTTAAATAGAACACACACATTAGGGTGATATTGTAACAGCTAACACCCTAAAACAGACTGACGAAAGAAAAGAGATCAATTAAAGCAACATAATAATTTCTCTTATAATCTCACAAATACTTGAAAATGACATTACTAACCCAGAGATGAGGCAAACACCACCCCAAAGCCAACGGCCAGCGGTCCTCCCATGCTGAGGAACTTCTCACTGGGGGCACACATGGCTACAGTGGAGAGTCCTCCCACAATGCCAGCTGTATACCAGGCAGCCCTCATCATCAGAGGCCCTCCGAGGAGGGTCAGTGGAGCGATGACAGCACCCATCACACCTGATGATGAACACAACACACGTCAATCTATTATCTCAATTCCACGCTTGAGTGCCCTCTAGTGTTCATGCTGTGGAACTACATGGTTGATTATTTGTAAGACATGGTAAAAGTTCTGCAACAATAAACAATATTCACTTCAAGATGATGACATGAAGAGAAATGTGATGAAACACTGAAACTTTCTTTTTTCTTTGCCCATGGCTTCAAATGGTTTCAAGAGTCAAGTGGAAAGAACAAAAGATAGGGCTAATCAATTCTAACCTGCATGGAGCATCCAAGCGAGGTGTTTGGGCATCGGGCTGTGCTCATATGAAATGGACCGAACCAACATTCCTGCACCAATCATTGCGGCAAAAGTTGCTCCAATAGCCTGGTTAAAAAAATAATAAATAATCAAAACCATGTAAAAGAAAAAAAATTTTCAATTGGAGTTCATTTGAATTTAAAGATACAAAAAGTTGTAAAACTTACAATCCACGATCCTCTCATCATTAGACCCAGTAGCGCTGGTGTCCTGCTCACAGCGACTGCTGACAGAGCCGTTAGACCAACGCTGCCTGCAAAGTACATGTAGGTGGAGTGGATTCTGTCCTTCACGTACTGAGGCCAGATCCTACCCAAAGATAAAAGGCTCACTTTAGATGGTTGCTAGTACCTTTGTTAGGTAGTAAGTGCTTCACAAAACTTTGAAGACAACAAAGAAAATTTTGACTACTAACATTGACTTCTCAAGGGCACCAATTTCATTGGACATGCCCAGTCCATAATAGCACAAAGCTCCAAGACCTACTGCTGCACCTCCTGCAAGAATCATCCTCCCCATGCTGTCAACTAGAAACAAAAGAAATGGAAGCATATTCAGGGAATTATCATTTTGCCAACACCCTTTTCTTTAGTTTCTGTGGGGAAAAAAAGTTATTACATTTAGCATTCACTAATGAAACAACAACAAAATCATTTTTACTTTTGATGGCTGTATCTGTTGCTGGCTCAAAAGCAGCCTCTTTGATTTGATCCCGCGCAGATTTCACACGGCGGAATCCAAATCTTGCTCTTGAGGAAAAACCCTATTAAAAAATAAATAAGAAGAATCAACATAAATTGTCAAAAAAACACTATGTTTTCAGATATGAAATCACAATGAATACAATGAAATGCAGGTATTTTTGTAACTTCAATGCATTTATTATGATTTTACTAGATCATAATTTTATGCTGTATTTGTTCTGCCCTTTGATCAACTATTCCCATGGTAGATATACTCCAAACAAATACGTGTCTGAGAAAAGTTTCTTTGATAAACACTAGTATTGTCATAAATAATTAAACTCCTATTTCTTATTTATTTAAGTATCACACACAATTATAAAAGCAAACAATAATAGATCGATTAATCCCAATCAAAGGAAAAAAATCTTGCCAGTTTTTGCTACAGAGCAGTAAACATTTAGCAAACATTTGAAAGTTATATATCTGCCTGCTTCAGGACAGACTTCCCCGTACCTGCTGCGGCATGAGAAGGGGTGGACAGGCCTTCCATGTGGGTGCCCTCAAGACGGAAGAGCTTTGGGTCAGAACAGGACGGAGCCCGACGAGCGGGAGAGTCTTTAGGCACGCCAGCCTCGCCACAAACATGTTGGTCTGTTTTTAATTTAAGCTAGCTGAAAGACAAACACAAATTCAGGTTCAAACAGTCACTGGTTCCACTTAGAAGATCGTAAACATCATTCAGCTGAAAAACAGACACATTTCGAACAATATTGCCACAGAAAAGAAATCATAAGCACGATGAATACATGAAAAGCAAGTTTTAAAGTGAATTCAATATCACCAGTGCGTCAAGGATTTAGCTAAGCTACGTCTAAAATCCAACGACAAAGCAACATTCGTGGTAACTGGATTAATACTATAAACTGCGATTATAATGTCATTACTAAACCAATGTTGACAAAGTTTAACAAGGCTATAAACAGAACTTACGAGGAGAAACACTTTCCTTCACCTTCCTGGACAGAAATGCGCAAGTTTCTGACGCAATTGTTTTGCAAGCAACCTTTTCCTTCGTGAAAATTCTCGATTATTACGTCATCTGCATGCGACGTGTTACATGGGACTTGTAGTTCGAGATGTCTTTCTCTTTTGTAATCAATAAACAAAGCCACATATAGAATTTTTGTTGTTTATTTTAAACAAAAATATTTTCAAAGTGGAAATATATAATAAAAAGTATACTCCAAAGTTGAATTTTGATTTTTTTTTTTCATATAAAACAGGAAATTGAGTAGGCGAAGTATACGTCAAATATGCTTTACAGTAATGGCGATAATAGTTTATTTATTTTTTTTTTTTTTACAAAAACGACATACATTATTGTATTATATTATAATCTTTTAACGTTTTCTTTAATATCTGTTCTTGTGTGTATGTTTTATATTTGTCCACTAGATGGAGTACTAGTCCTCTTTAAAAAAATACATCAACCAACCTCTCCACAAATTTAAAGTTGGGATTAAACGGCAACATTTTCTCTGTTTTTAGGGTCAAGATTCTAAATATAATTACTTTCGTATTATGCACAGTGTGTTAAATGGTTTAAAATGTGTATTTTATCAGCGGTTTCTGTTAGAATCTGGACTCTGTCATCGCACCTCCCGCTTTCAAGCTCCGCTCCTCCGCACCAAACTTTCCCGTGAGTCACTGAGCTGCAACTGTTGAACAGACTTGTCATTCATTTGGCTGCCAGTGTAACCTGTAGCTAACTCAATATGTTTCTGCTTGTCTCACATGCATTATGTATTAGAACTTGTCCGGTGACTTGCGCTGGATCCCTTTTTTCTGTTGTCACGCGCAAGTGATTTAACAGGGGAAGTAATGGAAGTCGTCTTTTTCTGGAGTTGCACTTTGAGAAGAGGCTGAACAAGTGAAGCGGGACTCCGACAGACTCCGCAGCTCATCATAATGGTTGGTAAATACAAAACAATATGTTCAAAGTGCACATGTTATATGGGGTGGTGCTATAGCGTTAGAGCATCATTGACACGTGGTTGATGCATACATTAAATAAAAAACAAGTGTAACTTAGAAAGTTGTTGGAATAAGTAACTTTTACTATATTTTATTTTAACCAATTTTTTGCTGCATATTTATCTTTGTGACAGTAAAGACGTGCATGCTTTTGTTAGGATGTAAAAAAAACCCCACCATGTTGGCATATTGTAATGTTCAAACCTGAGTCTACATTTGGGATCTGAACGTTACATTCTTTTGGTGTGCATGTTGACTCTTGGGAGAAAGAAACTGTTTCTCTAAATGTAATCCTTTTTAACATTTTTTTTGTATAGCCTTATAAAGAAGATCTTTAAGTTGTTATCAGACCACACCA
This sequence comes from Oryzias melastigma, assembly GCF_002922805.2. Lineage (NCBI taxonomy): Eukaryota > Metazoa > Chordata > Actinopteri > Beloniformes > Adrianichthyidae > Oryzias > Oryzias melastigma. Next base: position 12,066,613 of record NC_050530.1, on the reverse strand, counting down.
GATGTATAAATTACCTAATAAGTAGTTTCAGACAACCTGTTGTTAGCAGTAAGTTGCCACTCTTTGAAAACTAAGTCATTACACCTATAAAATCTAATTTGGACTTTTACTATTACTAAGTTAAAATATAAAACTTTTTTGTTGTTATTAAGTTTGAGTAATAGTTTACTTGTATGTTTAACTACATTACAACAGAAACAGTCCAAATATATTAATTCGAAACGCAAAACACATTTTGTTTATTTCGTTTATAGTGATTCACAATAAGCCCCACCCAAAACTAATTTTTAACTTAAATACAACGCCAAATTTTCCTGTTAATTTTCTTAGACCCAAACACGTTTATTTAATTTTTGTGCTCTCATACGTATTTCATTTCTAGTAAGTGTTTTTTTTACATTGAAAATACCTGAAGCCTCTTGGTTCGTCTTTTTATTTATTTATTTATTTGACTACATTTTTATTTTTATTTTTACCCAATAATTACGCACTTAACTTACTAAAAATGACAGCTGCTTCTCTAGTTGTGCATACTGTGCTTTCACTTTACTAGAAAATAAATAAATAATATTAGTTATCATTATTGAACCATGTCATCCTCATCTAAATGTAAAATCCACTGCAGTACATTTGTCACTTCAGATTCTATATTCTGCTTGTGTATAGGTGTTAAAGTAGTTGCCTAAAGATGTCATCTTATGTTCCACAATTCTGTCGTATTATAAAATAAGGGATTACTTATTAACAAGTAATCATTAAAGTTTGGAAATAACAGCACTGGTCACAACAACAATAGCTGCTGATAGTCTCCGTCCAACAACCACTGTTAATGAATGTTGCCCACTAATGCTAACATTGGATTGTGATATAAATTTTTGCATGTTTGATAAAAACATAAAATTTTAAACCCTATTATTGACCTGCTTGCTACTATAGTCAAACACTACAAGCTTTATATTGAAACTTCAAAACACAATTATTTCAACTAATTATTCATTTTTTCCCTAAATATTCTCTTTTGATGTATGAACTAAATCTTTCATTCACTCTACACCAGAGTGTGCTTGAAAGTCCTGTGTATTTAAATGCGTCTTTGTGCTTGGCTGGCGAGGGTTTAATTTGTCTTTTCATGAGATTTACATTAAATAAGAAGCAGCTATTAAAAGCAGTTGTAACAAGATGATAAATGGGGCAGTGGCATTTTTTTTTCTTTTTTTTGTGAGCAGATGATCAAATGTGTCATATGCCTCAGTGGTTTGTGAACATTCATGAATGTCACTTCACGTGGGCTCCTTTTTTTTCTCTTTAAACAGCAGATGCAATAAGCAGAGATAATTGGTGTGCTACTAATTTACTTTATAAATGACAAAAACACCAGACGACTTATTCTCTTGACAAACTGTTGATGTGGAATATAAATATATATATTATATTATTTTACATCAAAAGTGAAACTGCATCATTGGGTGGTGCTTAGGATTGTCACCATGGAGGTGAAATGTTTCTGGTTTGAATCCTTTGGTTTTATCCTTTTAAGTGCTTGTAGAAACAGTTAAAAAAGTGTTTAACTTGTGACTTATCCCGCCCATCAATTTTCTTGTTGTAAAAGATAGAAATTAAAAGGAATATGTCGTAATTTTACCCCATGTTTTCTTCTTGAACTGTATCTTTTGTTTGATGTCGTCTGGGTGGTTCAGCATGACTTCTAACAACTAGGAAACGCATAAAAAGTGTGATGTGTCGACGACCTCGCCGCTTATGTTGTGCCATATCATCTCTAAAAAGGGGAGGGGTGTGGGCAGAGCTCCTCTGTCTTTGTGGCATGCGGCAGGGTGGTGCAACGGGGGGATGACTTTCCCTTTCCAGTGCAAGCATGCCTGACCGTTCACCTTTTCAGTGCACGTCTGCAGCGCTCCGCTGCCGCTACAAACATCCTGTTCCCACTGTGAGAATTTCACACACCGTCTCCGACCATTCCTTGTGTTTAGACTGCAGTCATTTTGAGCTGCTCCTGTGCCCAAACTGGCCTGAACGGTGGTGGCTAATTCTGGACTCCTCATGAGTCAGATGGAAACCCAGTGGCCTTCAGGATCACCAGGATATGTTCACTAGAGGTCATTCTTTGGGCCTTCCTTTATAATAAAGATCTAGCTCATCCTTTAAAAGACTGAGGCTCATTACATGGAGAGTGCATGTGATTCCACTAATAACCAACAGCGGTATGTCGGTAATTTGTAAATTTCCTTCACGTGGAGGCAATCTTAGAGTCTTGCTGTGTTATTGACAGCTTTATTGAGATAGGTCAAGCTAGTCATTAAAAAACTGTAATCTTTTCCCAAATACATCTACTGCCTATCTTCTGCACACTTGTCTCAGTGCTGAACGGCCCCCAGCCTCAAGCCACCTCAGTGTCTGCTTCTCTGACAAGTTGGCTTTCCTGTTTCAGCTTCAGCACTTCATATTTATACCTCTCAGCACATGACCATCCGTCGGTCACACTCTTATGTTTCAGAGACAGAAGTAGCCCGAGTCGGTAATGGTCTCTGCTCAAGTTATCTCCCAAGTGTTGATAAGAAGAGCAGCTGGCAGTTTGGACACCAGACTGCCAGGCTGCTTACATCTGCAAGGGTGAGAGGGTGGAGAGCATCACTTCAAGCTAGATTACATTGGGGTTTTGTGGCAAGTCGTTTTGGAGTTGTTGGATTACAGTTTAATTAGTACAATTGAGCTTGATTGCAGTCTGTCAGTCAAGCCTCCCTTTGCTCTCATGGCTGTCTTTTATACACATGCTAGCAACCAAATGTCTGTCTCTGTGTACACCCAAACCCAGTCTAGCATGGTGGGTGGGCAGGTTCCTGAAATGCACTGGTGACTAATGATAACAAGGGCTTCCTCATTGCAAGGATGACTGAAATTATTATTTTTTTTCTCTCTCTATTGATTTTATCTTCAAACTTCTTACATTTACTTTAGCAAAACAGATCAGTTTTTATTTATATATCTAAATAATCTTTCAAACAAAAGGAGAAGCAATGAGAATTTTGTGAAGTTGCATGTGACACAGCATCACAAAGCAGTTCTGTTTATCTATCAGTAGTGTCCACTTCCTTTTTGTTATGACTCACATTTGACAAAAGTACCAACAGTTTCTGCAAAGGAAGGGTTAAGGAAAAGGGGTTTGTCACTTTCAAATTTGCAAATTGTGTAATTGTCTTGTGTTTGTTACATTTGTCAGGATGAGACGAAGGCTTTAACAGAGAATGCCGTAAACTGCAAGGCTCTTTGACGAGGCAATTGGAGATCTGCAAGACTGCGAGAACCTTCCAAGAGGCAGCCTTTAAAGCTCTATAAAAACCCAACCACATCCAAGAATGAGGATCAAGTACACCATACTCGTTGTCTTCTTTGTAACGCTTGTAATCATTGAAAAAGAAAACAAGATCCTCTCAAGGTAAGTCCGTCTATGTTTAGTAGTATTTCAAGACAATAAATATCATGTCAGTAATACATGTTTACTTTTAAAGTTGATAAAATGGTTTCTCTGTTTTCTTAGAGTATCAGATAAGCTCATCGTAAAGCAGACCCCCCAAACCCCTCTCCAGGTTGGTGGCTTTGTCAACATCCTGCTGAAGTACAATGCAACCTTCTCCTCATCTGGCAAGGACTTCATGCTCATGAAGCAGCGCCTGGAGGACAACACTGTGCTCCGGGATGGGATGAAAAGGACAAAGAAACACATTCTCTTGTTAGCTACCACCAGGACAGGTTCGTCCTTCGTGGGGGAGTTTTTTAACCAGCAAGGGGAGAACATGTTTTACCTATTCGAGCCACTCTGGCACGTTGAAAAGATGCTAACCTTGGACACTGGTGGTACCAACGCCACGGCGGCAGCAAAGGCGTACCGAGAAGTTCTTCAGCAGCTCTTTTTGTGTGACTTCTCCCTGCTGGAACGCTTCATTGACCCCCTACCTGTGGACCACATCACCACAGCGCTTTTCCGCAGGGAGTCCAGCAGTTCTCTGTGTGAGGAGTCCGTCTGCAGCCCGTTCATAAAAGGGGTCTTTGAGCGCTACCACTGCAGAACCAGACGCTGTGGCCCACTGAACCTGACCATGGCATCCATGTCTTGCCAACATAAAGACCACAAGGTCATCAAGTCTGTTCGAGTGCGGCAACTTGAGAATCTTCGGTCTCTGGCTGAAGACCCTCGCCTGGACATGAAATTCATTCAGCTGGTTCGGGATCCTCGAGCTGTTTTGGCGTCGCGCATGGTAGCTTTTGCAGACAAATACAAGAACTGGAAGGAGTGGGCTATGGGTGGGAGTATACCTATAGACGATGATGAAGTGCGAAAGCTGAAAGGAAACTGTGACAACATCAGACTTTCTGCTGAAGTCGGTCTGAGGCAGCCACCGTGGCTGCGCGGCCGTTACATGCTGGTGCGGTATGAAGACATTGCTCGATTCCCCATGAAAAAAGCATCGGAGATGTACAAGTTTTCAGGGATTCCCTTCACTTCTCAGGTGAAATCCTGGATTCTGAGGAACACTCACGCCTCCAGGGAGGCCAGCGGTGTCTACTCTACACAGAAAAACTCCTCGGAACAAGTAGAGAAATGGAGGTTCAATCTGCCATTTAAAATAGCTCAGGTTGTGCAGAGAGTGTGCGGACCAACTCTAAAGCTTTTTGGGTACAAATTTGTTAGAAGTGAAAAAATGCTCAAAGACAAGTCCATTAGTCTGATTGAGGACAAAAGGTTTAATACTTTATAGATTTGGCCAAAAATGAACATAAACCACAAGGGCGAAGGTCAAACTTTAAAAACTCCTCTAGCAATAAAGCATTATTTATTGAGATTTTTAGCCATAAACATATTATTTCTATCATTTCAACAGTTTTTTATTCCAAAAATGTTACTATTTAATATAGTTTTATGAAAAAAATGTTGCAATAATTGTAGTTGAAATGGTAGTGAAAGCTAAAATATCCATACATCTGAAAGGAGATCACCTTTGGGTTTAATGGTTATTCTAAAGTTTTTTTTGTTTCTTTTCTAAACAAACTCTAGTTTGACCAAACATAAGGTGCTTAGTTCAACAGAAAGTTGTCTCAAATGAATCAAACTACTATGTTTTATAACACTTATGGTTGAAAGGGGAATAAAAGCAGGTTACTAGGTAATTTTATGGTTGTTGAGGGTAGCAATGACCATAGACTTGACCATAAGTAATGACAAGTTATAAACCATACATATACACACTGGACTAATAATTTTCAGATATCACCCATTGGATTCCTGCAGGGTTAACTGGAGTTAATAGGAGTTTACTTGGCCTAGTAAAGTGAGAGTTTTGTTGGGGCAACCCATTGACTGAGCTTCCTGTCGCTTAAAACATCCCCCCATCTATGAACAAATATGCCCCCCACCTCTAAAATTTGATGTAGTTTGACTTTTGACATTGCTTCTTCCTAAAATCAACCTCCACTGGTCATTTAGGAAGCTGCAATATTTGGTATTTCCAGTTCAATTTGAAAGTTACAAAAATATTTCTGATATTTATTGCTACATTTTTGTTCATTAATTTTTCAATCATTATTAATTGTTATGTTTATATGGATCTTATATTTGACCATGATCACAATCATACATTTCTGACAGGCTGGTGGGTAAATCAATGTTTGGATCCAACCAAAGTCTCACTACCAATTACTCATGTTTACAACTCAATTCAATATGGCTGCACCATGTTAAGTTTCATTTGGGCCATTTAATCAATCCAGAATATTTGTGTCTATGGTATTGTAGTGTGCATTTTTTTAAACTTTTTTCTGCTCTATCACATTCCGCAAGAGTATTTTTTTTTTTCTCATTGTTCTGCCCAGTTAAGTGCTATTGATTGTAAACGTTTGCATTTTGGCCAAATCTTCCTTTTTTAATGTTCCTAAAGACTGTGATGATGTGTTACTGATCTGTCACTGCTACTGTATGCTAACATTCCAACTGCAGCTGGTTTGCAGGAATTTTTCTAGGTTTGTTTGCAGGTCTCTAATGTGGTTTCCAGAATGGAGATGAGAGTCCTTTCAATTATAGCTTTAAAGATGCTCAATATTTTTATTTTTTTTTTGGGTGGGCCATAATAAATCTACTTTTACATAAACCGTTAAGCCTCTAATTTATATACATCTCAGAGTTTTTGTGGGAAAGGTTTGCATTAAGGACTGCAGATTCTCAAATCTTTGTTTATTTTTGTGCATAATAGAAGCCCTTCAGCATCATAAAGAATCAACTGAACAAAAACATGTCAAAGCGATGCATCAATATTGCATTTACCTTCACTGAGATAAAGAAATTAGCTCAGTATATCCAAATAAAACACTAATCCATTGACTTGAAATGGCATAGTTTCATAATAAAGTTTTAAAATTCGCTAGATTTACACTCATTGAGAGATGTAGCAAATGAATCAAAAGTTGCATTAGAAGTTTTTAAATTATATATGTTCTGTTGGAAATGCACATAGCAAAGTGATATTTCACAACTATAGCATCTAAAGAGTTGTTCATAGATATGAAAAACTAGCTCTGCTCACTTACAAAAATAAATAAATAGATTCGATAAAGCCACATCTAATTACAGTTTTTGATTTATCTACTTTTCTGTAGGTTATGCATTGATTGATTTGAGTGTAAAACATAGAATTAATTCAGCATATTAATTACAATGGCTTGATCAAGTCTTAATGCTGATAATTAAAGCTCCTAACCACATTGATTGACAGTTGCTCTTACAAAACATCTGGTAGTTTATGATTTGGGGCGATTTTGATCACGGTGTCTGAAACTGAGCTTCATTCACATGAAGATTTTTTCTGCCAATTGCAAGAAAACTACATTAGCAAGGAGGAATCTTAGAAAAAAAAAAAAAAAAAAAACCTCCTGAAAACTGCTTTACAGACTATTTGTGTACAGCAACAGTTCTCTTGTCTCAGATTTGTGATGCTGATGGAGAAGATCCTTAACTTACATTCAGACATTTGAATGTAGACATTGGCAGTCACAATCATAGATTAAACCCTAATCTAAGTCAAGGACACTGGCGAAGTTTTCATAGTAATCTATTGTAAAATGTTGGTTTATTTGATAATTATAGTAGATGTGATCACCTCGAGAATTTAAAAAAAATTAAGATAGAGCTCAGCAAAGGTGATCACATAATAGCTTTTAGTTTTCTAGAAAAAGAAAAGTAAAACTGATGCTGCAAAATATAGAAATAACTTGAGACAGCAGCTTTCCTCTCATTGTTTAGTCCTTTTTTCATGGTGCCCAACAGTCACAAGAGCTTGGCAATGCCAAAAAAAATTTGATTCAATACTGTTGGAAAACAGCTTTTAACTAAAAACTAAAGCAAAACAATCAATACGACTTTATGTGAAAAGCAGTATTTTATCAGTATATTTTCTAAAAAACAACTTCAGTTTTCAGTACAATGTCTTAGTTTGTTTTGTTGGCGGCAGGATGGAGGGATCCTGCAGAGGCAGCTGCCCCGACTGCCAGTATGTTTACCACTAGCCCGGCTATTTAAGTCTGCCAACCTAGCAATTACTCGAACTTTACATATAATGTGGTCTAAGTCATTTTTGTCCACCTGACCCCACCCGCATACTGAAACGCCTTGTATAGTTTGCACAAAATGTTCACTTTTTTGTCAAAAACATGAATCCAATCGGCTCTCTCATACTCTAACACTGCACTTCTTCTGAAAACTGCCAATGTGCTCATGCATAATCACAGATCATGATCTGGTTAGCTTGGTACCTTTATCCTTGCATAAAGTTCAGCAAGGGCTTCTGAGTCCAAACGTAATGAGAAAAGGGTTCAGTATTCATAAACTTTTTCACTGAGGTGTCTTTATGTGGGACGTGTGGAGGGTGGAGTCACGGCATGGTCGGGGCAAATATAGAATCACCACTTTCCACTGAATTAGAGCCTACTCAGCCCCCCTCCTCAGCAGTAAAATGAGGGCATTTAGGTAACCACACCCTCCTCCTCTCTTAAATGATGCTTTACCACATCAACCAGGACGGGATTGAAATACACTAAGCAGCCTAAACCAGGAATCTGAATGATAGCCTGCTGCATGATCTGTAATAAACAGACACCAAATTGAGGTAATTCAGACATGTTTCGGAGATTCATGTAAAGCTTAGAAGATAAGCATGAATGAGGAGGGGGAATAAATCAGAAATACTCTGCAAATTATCTCTCACTGAGTGATGTCATTCATAAAATGGAGTGACAGTATGGGTATGTAGACAAAATGCACAGAAAAAAATGAAAAGATATGTAAAAAAACATGAAAAAGCTAGTATATTGGGTTTTAACTTCTGGTTAATTTTATCTAGCAGAAAAGTTTCATAAAAGACAAACAACTTTCTATTATTTTAGCTGAAACACCCTTCACATATGAACTTTTCTGTTTTTAGTTTGCAGGATGTGACACATGCATGTGGTTGAGGAAATTGTGTGTGGAGTTCACTTCATATCTACTCTGAACAGTTTAAGCTGTTCTTAGCTGGTGTTCTGCTACTAACACATATTCACAGAACATGACATTTATCTGCCCACTCATTTCACATGGAGAAGTGAGCTGCTGCTTCATTCTGCAAAGTAACTGAAAACGTCTGAAATACAGAAGAAGCAACTAGATTTTTTTAGGTTCTTTTAGTTTATACTTTTAACTAACTATAGTTAATAATTCACAACTTTGGGAAATGTTGTTCTTAGTTTGTTGTCAAAGACTATGACAAAATGAATAGTCTGACAGGAAGTAAGGGCTCATTTGTGTCTTCCTGGAGACACAACGGTGTGGTGACAATGTGACCACACGACTGAAGATGCAGAGGGCTCAAACTATTTGACAAACTAGATTCTTTACAACTTTTAAAAGTCAGACTGAATGTTGTAAATAACTGTGGAAGCTTAAAAATAATGTGAATTTCTCTAAATTAATAATTCAATAAAAGGGGAATCAATTCATCAACTAACTTTTAAACTTGTTTTCTTGCTAAACAAGTTAGTGGATAGTTTACAATCGAACAGAAAAAAACAAATAAAATCAAGAAATCAGGTTTAAAGAATGTATATAAATTAATTTGCATTTGGAAACTCCAAACTATCCAATGTGGGAAAGACTAAAGAGGTTTCAGTTGATTTAAGGAAGAAGACTGTAGACCTGAATGGGCTACAAAACCATCAGCTAGAAGCTGGAGGTTAAGCTGACAACTGTTGGGTTTCAATTATATTCAAATTGAAATCCAAAGTTATGTTGGTGCCAAAATGCAAGAATTATAACATGATGATCAGTCCACCTGCAGGTTTAAAACAAACCAGATCTGACCTAGTGGGGAATTTCCGTGATCATGAGAACAGTGAGAAACAGGCCTACAACACACGGCAGGAGTTAGTTGATGATCTCAAAGCACCACAGTCACCAACAAAACCATTGAGAATACTTTACATTGCAATAGTTCAATATCTTGAAGTGCTCACAAAATACCCCTGCATAAGAAGGCACACATGCAGTGGAAACATTATGCTTTGGGGGTGTTTTTCTGCACATTATCGATGGGCGGATGGATGGAGCCATCACATTCTGAGTGAGAACCTGTTTGCTTAAAATGGGTGGTGAATGGGTCTTCCAATGATCCAAGAAAGTCAGCCAAAGAAAAAAAAGAATGGTTTGGAGTTGCCAAGCATCAGTCACCACATCTTAATTATTTAGATTTCATTTGCAAAGAAGAGTAGGCCAAAATTCCTCCTAATATGTGTGAAAACCTGATCGTTAAGAAATATCTAACGTCTTTGTTTCTAATAACTATTTTGCTACAAAATCTTTCTGGCAAGAGATTTAAAATATATGCTCCTCTCAATGAAATGCAAATACGTTCACATATATTTTTTAGAGTTGATTTCTTGATTTTCTCTCTCACTGTTCAAATGAACCGTTTTAAATGGGCAAATCTACAAAATACGAAAGGGATCAAATACTTCTTTCCTCTACTGAATGATTTCAGTCTTCTTAATTTATCAACTTTTATTAAATTTGTTCAAAATAGTTAAGATGACCTTTTTGTCAAATTGAAACCAACTTGTATTTTAACCCGATAGTCTGCTCGCTGTAGTGCAATATATTACAGGTCCGTCCATCTTTCTGTGTTTTCCAGAGCAATGAAAAAAAAAATAAAAAAAAACGATGCCTGTGCTTCTCCACATAAGTCCAGACTTTTGATTAAATTTGTCAACAGTTGATGATTAAAAGACACATTTGGCTTTCTTAAAAATCATTGGACAAGCAGCTCAGTAAACAGCACAAGTGGCCAAGTCTCCCTTTGTGCTTGAACAGATTCAAAAGACTGCTTGACACTTTTAAGGTAAATTATCTGAATCCTTATTGTCTATTGTCAATTTATCTTTATTTCTGTTTATTTTAAGGCTCAGAGTGGATGGAGGAGGAAGGCATGGGGGTACAATATGATGTAAAGACAGAAAGAAAAAGAGGAAAAAAAATCTTATGATGTAACTAAAAGCAATTTTCTCAACTTAGACATAAAAACACAAAAATAAAACCTTTATTACATCTTTAAGAAACTGATGCAAGTTCTGAATGTAGACCACTGTGGAAAAAATGTTCACATCTCAAGTTGTGTACAAAACTGAGAACTACTATCAGACTCTTCTTAAAGCTTTCCCCACTTTAATCTGCATCAAAATGCAGGATTACCCCCCTCCAGATTCTGGATTGTTCCTAGCTGAAAAACTGTCACGCTAAATTAAAACACTCCCGTTGTAGATGCCACCATTTGCATTTTAAATTGATGTTTGAAGGAAATAAACCTGCCTCTGTGATGTGTCAACACTTGAAAACACTTGGAGCGACTGAATGGATCACTTATTTGTCCACTTTGCTGGCTGCGTTCCAAACACAGAGGAGGAGCCATTCTCCGGCCACCGCTTACACAATGACAGACATTACAGTCGGGAGCCTAAAAGGAGCGAAGGAGGGCTAATGAGAAGCTTGAACACAAAATCTCCTCATTTCCCAGAAGACTCAGGGATACATTTACCAATTAGGGATTAATCTTTAATCTCAACTAGTTGATGATAGTCTCTTTTGTTTTTTGACATGTGAGCACAAACCATGTGATGCTACACAGCTGCTACAGACGACAGGAGTCAATAAAAGTGGTCAAAATGTTTGAACAGGACTCCAGAATTTCTTCTTAAAGAATCAGTTTATTCACGTATTAATTCTGAGTGATTGAGGCAGAAGAAAGCGAAGGAGCTGCATGCATTGTCATTGACAGGGTGATGTGCACATTTAACAGCTTTACAAGAACAGCATTTTGCTCCATTATGAGGGACACGCTGCTGGTATGTCCCTCATAATAGAGCAAAATGAAGACCACATGGTCATTTGTCAAGACTAATGCAATAACATGCACTTAAAAGCCTATTTATACCTATAAAAAAGAAAAGCATATAGTGTGGGCTGGACATCCATTGAGGTTTGTGCATTTTTAACCAAACAGACAAAACCTCTTAATTGTTTCCTCTCTTTTGTGTCCTCAAAGTCTCCCTAAAAATACCCTGCATTAAATTTGAGATCAGTCAACACAAATGAAAACAAGACAGCCAATTCCACAGTGGCCACTAACTCAGTCTGGCTGCAGCGGCAGGAAGAGAATTTTTTTTTTTTTTTTTTTAGATCTGGCCCTGCGATTTCTCGTTCACAAGGCGGCTCTATTTTAATCCCACAAGGCTCTCTTCTTATATGGTTGGTGAGAGCAGATAAAAGTAAAGGGCCAGATTCTCTGAAAAAAAAAAGAATAAATAAAGAATTAAACTAACCTCCTTTTCCTTCAAGATCTTTATCAAAAATTGAAGTCTAAACACAGAACAATATGCGCTTATACTGTCCTCAGAACAAGTAGTTTTTTGTTTCCCGTCTAAGTCCCGATGAATCCAACTGATACATACTAGAGTGTTGTTTTTCTTAGGATTAGAAAATATGGTTTTTGGTTTTGGCATCCATAGATTTCCCACAGTATAGACTGAAATATATTGTGCTTTTTGCCTGCAAAGAAAGCTATAAAAATGCTAAAAATACACAATTTAAAGGAAAAAGGTTTACGAGGTTCAGTTGGCAATGCAGTAAACTTCAGTCTCTTTCTGAGCACTTTGAATACAGTTTTTTCTAAATGCAAATCTTATAGTCCGAGGTGACCCTTTTGAGCGTGCTTACAACCCATTAAAAACCTGTTTGCTCCAGCATCCACTTTGGTTCACGCAGGTATGCAAATAAATGCTATTTAGAAGCCGGTGGAATTTGGTTTCTGTGCTGCGGTCAGAGTTGAATGCGGGCCGACTATCTGTTTCAGTGAGCCCATTGTTAGCCGAACACCACTTGCAGTTCTGTGGGGATCATGTTTGCTTCCTCCTTTGTGTTTAACGTGATTGTAGTGCAGAGAAAACAAAGAGGGATTCCTCCACAACTGTTAGATTATCTGGCAACCGGACAAAAGAATGATGGAAGTTGATTTTGAAAAACATTTTTTTTCTCTAAAAAATAAGTGTCATCCAAGAACCTCACTGGGAAAATTGGACGTTTCTGCTAATAGTGCAAAATGTGGTGACAAACTTCACAAGATTATCAGTTAATCACATAATACATTTTTTTTCTAATGATGCTTAAATATTTGAAACCATTTAGTTTTTCAGCTTATTTAACAGTTCTGTTTTCTATTTAGGAACATTTTTATTATGTTTAAGGAGGCAGCTTTTTCCCCTGCACGGGACTGCACAGTCGGCCACACAGAAGTCCTGCAGAAAGTGTCAAGTATCTCAACAATGCAGCTTTTCCAAACTAACAGTGCAGAGAGACATTTTTTTAGATGCTCAATTCAGTAACAAGGGAAACTCATCTATACTGACGAAGAGCCGTTTTTGAAACAGAAATGAACACTAATTTTTTTTAATCTATTTTTCTAATGTTCCCACTTTTAATTAAAACTATGCCAAAATAAAGAATCCTTTGTAGTTTTCTTGGACATGGTTTCTGCAAAGGTGTAGTAGTTCCTAGAAAATTTGCATTGAGTTGGGAGGTTGTGAGCCTTCTTTAATTTCCCATAATCACTTTGAAAACACTTTCTCAGAAGCCAACTCGGATGAGGAAAACAAAGACGTACATGGATCTAATCGTCTGTAAGTGGATGCATTGGAATGGAGTGGAGCTGGGAACTACAAGCTTTTTCAGACTGCGTTTTTCAAACATCTGCTCCTGATTCACCACGATTTAAATAAAGAAATACTCCGAAAGGCAGTTTTAATCTTATTTTTCTTTAAATATGTACTCCATAATGACAAAAAATGCCACAAAAACTTGTTCAAAACATTATTTTCATTGGATTTGGTCTATAAATAGAAGAAATCGTACTCTATAGTGATATATGTCTATTTGAACTGATATGTTTGTGCGTTCAAAACAAGAATAAAACTGTGCAGACATAAAGAAAAGTTGTTCTCTAATAATAAAAAAAACAACCACAACAAAAACCAGGAAGCTGTCATTGAAATGAACATAAATAAAAAAAGCTTCTCTTGTTTTAAAGATATATTACATGGCAAAAATATGTAATTATTATGCAGGATTTGTACATTTCAATTTTAAGATCTTGTTTATTTCTTACTGTATGGAAGCAGAGCATCATAAATGTGTTTCACCACAGACTTCTAACAAAGTTATTTTTTTAATGGCAATTTCTTAATTTAAAATATAGATACAAGCAAACATTATTATGTTATAATTATATGATATAGTGAAACAGATGAACTTTAAACACACACACACACACAAAAATGGCGCAATGAGTTTTGGAATAATTCAAATACTTCTTAGCTAAAACAACAAATCCCAGCATTATTTAAGCATCCTCTTCCTCTAGAACAGAAAGTCTACTTTTTTCTTTCTTTGCACCTGCTGATAGATTTGCAGACACATTCAGGTGTGCATAGTTTTAAACCAAGAACAGAGGAGATGTGTGTTATTATTATTTGGAACACTGGAAGGGTGCTGCACATACCGCACATGGACAACCACTGAGAGCCTCAGAGAGATGTCCCCTCGAGCTACAGAAACATCTGTGTGTCACTAGAATGTGCAGAACAGGTGGTAAGGCCAGGACCCTTTATTAATGCCTGACGATAGATGAGTACAGATTGGACTTTAAGCTCATCTGTTGTAGTGACTGAGAAAAAGCATGATTTTTTTTGGTTAAACCACACAAAACCCCTGATGAAACACAGAGTGTAGTGTGGATTAATAAAGCTGCACTAATTTGTTTCCAATTTAGATATATCTGCTTAGTAGGGCAAAAAATGTCTACTTTATTATTCAGTGATACCACAGATTTTGACAAAAAGGCATTTATAGGGATTATTTCTTCCACTAATTGTAGCTATTTTTGGTTTTAAAAAAGTAGCAAAATCCCTTTCTCCTTATTTTTGAAACTTTTTCCCCAAATTTTAGCTCTGATCTTTGCAGTTAAAGACATAATAACATTTTAAAACAAAGCAATGGTTCAGTAACATTATGTTAGATATAAATTAAGAGCAACAAAAATTTGCTGATAGCTCAAAAATAAATAAATAAATAAAAATAACCCCTGAATTTTCAGTAATTAAACATTTTGGAAGAAGTATCCATACTATGATGGCGCTCTAGTCTGGATTACAGAATAGATAAGCTTGTGGACCAATGCTCTCCAGTTTTCTAAGGATCTCCAAATAAAATATTGAAAAAAACAGACAATATTTTCATTTTTCTGCTCTTGTCATGCAGCGTCATTTGACATTTCTACATTCCTAAGTAGTGATGATGAGTGATGAGCATTCATGGCATCGTCTTCTGATGTCCAATAAGAAAAAAAAGTAAAATTTGCAAGTTCTCTCCTGAAAGTTCAGATATTTATCTAATATAATAAGAATTAGAAGAGTAAGACAAACAAACAAAACCCTCATAGTGCATTAACACTCATTTAACGATGAATGAAGTTAAATTTTATTTTTCTAATATAATATAATATAATATAATATAATATGAAGCAACATAAACAGTAAATGTTCAGTTATAATAAACATTTATACTTATTCTCTTTGTTTGTTTCTCCAAATGTTGCCTTGACAACCAGTCGTTTTAGAGTATCTATGTGAAAAAAATTGATTAATACTATTTTATGAACAAATAAATGTACTCTAACATTTCTTAAATGGTAAAGAGTTAAAGAAAGCTATGTGTAGACAGATTGCATGTCTTGTAGATTAAAAGAAAAGCTGTGAATGCATAACTGCAGCTCATAACAGAGATAATTCATAGGTTGGTGTTGTGACTGCGTGTCAGTCTAGAGGAGTAAAAGACGAAAACACCACTGCAGTCCTCAAAAACTGCCTCAAAACCCACTTTATGTGCAAACTTTAAATAGAAGCGTGATCGTTATCCTTTAATTTCACCAATTCTTGGTTTTACAGAGTCGGTGATTTACACAAAAAAAGTTGAAACAACTCTACAAGAAAACAACGCAATGCTGTTGTAAACAACATTGTATGGTTGGTTTGGACAACATGCTAACATCTTACCGTAGACCACTGAGAGAAACCATAAGGGGAACTCTCTAATTGTCAAGTCTGGCACAGCAATAATGCGTTCACCTGCAGGTTTTAAACCTCAAAAATGCTCTTTCACTTAAAAAAAAAAAGAAAAAAATGATCATGCCTAACCAAATGTCTTCAGTTGCTAAAATCTTCATCCAGTTTTCTCCCACATCATTGAAGACATTCTTGGCAATTTGAAGCATCTACATGTGACAACGTAATGATCTCCTCTCCAGCAACTTTTATGGTTTAATTTACAGCCTTGCACCACCAAATTTATTGTGCTGACAGATATACGGGAACCTGTGAAGCCACTGTTCTGCGTCAGAGTCACTCTAGCAGCTCGTAAACAAAAAAAAAAATCATTTGATCTAAAGGTTACTCTTTACCTACTTTATTTTTAAGCTTGATTGCATGACAGGCTTGAGGCATTTCCTGATAATTATGTAAAATTCGCCAACATTTTCTCACAGAGGTCAAACTCTTAATTGTGCCCCCCCAAAAAAACGGCCATGGGCTTCACTGTCTGGACCATCTGCGTGGTTTGTTCTATGATTGCTTCCTGATTTTCTATAACAAGGAAGTGTGAGGAATTACTTCTTCAAAGAGATGTGAGCCCCACCAGCACTAATCCCCAGTTAATGGCCAGTAAAAGCAACAGACCTCAACAAACTTCCAGCTGCAGAATTTTCACGTGCATAAAGCCTTCGGAAGACCCCTTAAAAACAGATGTATGCAGGTGATATGCAGGGAAACAAATTTGTTTGATGAGAATGTGTAAAGTCGAGCGAGGATGGATATTTGAACTGTACTTAAAATGCATCTCAGACAGAATCATCAGCTGTCTCCTGGTAAGATTGGAGCTGCTGGGTTGTTTTTAGTGACTCTAAGTAACAGGCACAGCTCTCCCTGGTGGCATTGGGCTGAACCAGCGGACTGTAATTGAAATCACTGCTCTCCAATTTAGAACAGAGTTAAGGAGAGCCTGTCTTTAATCTGCAGATTTCTCCTAAACACAGAATAGAAAAGATGCGACCACTTCAAAAAATACCCAAATAATCACAATTTAGCATATATTTGCAGAGATACAACTTCTAAATCAAATATTTACTTTAATACGGGCACAATTAATTGGAGCTAATACAGTGAAACATGGATGTTTTTGCAGCACACATGTAGAACAGATGCCACTGAGCCTTGGGGAAGCGCAAATACTCCACTCGCACAAACGCTGATCTCTTAGGCTGCTTTGCAATGATTTAGCATTCGTTCAACTTATTCAGACATCTCAGTTTGTGCCATGTGACCTGTCAGCACTCGTTACAGGAGGGATAAAGCTGAGGAAGTATGACATGCAAAGCCCTCTGCATGCAGTACATAATAATTTAATATTTTGCTGAAAAATGTAAATGCAAATCAGGTAATGATTTGATTTAAATGTAAAAAAAAAATAGAAATCTATATATAAAGATGTTTTTTTGTACAAATGGGAGTGGGATGCATGCAAACACTTCAACAATTTCCACGCTTTTTGATATTAATACTCTGCAAAGGAGACCTTCTGAGGGGCTGATCAGGGGATGTTGAATTTTTATTTCGTACAACTTATTGGCTGATTCATAATTCAGGAAACTGGGAGTGGAGCGTTTAGCTTTTCCTGACTATGCCCCGCTAAATGAAATGGTGCAGAAAGTGTGAGGTCATTAACCTGTTACCGGTGTGTTCCCTCCTAATATTGGGGATAATGTATTTCATCCAGGTGTGACCAACGACAGGGAGAGCTTGCTGGCAGAAATTCGTTTTCAGGAAACTTCATTTGGGACCATTAAATCCTAAAAAAGCCAAGATTGGATTCAATTAAGAGAAATATCTTTTCAAATCTATGCCTGATGCAGAGTTTAAGGTTATTTTTTCATCTTTTGCAAATCAGAGTATACTCATTTCTATAATTTAGATTTTTTTTAAGTGTAAAATATTTGCAAGTAAGTAAAAAGATTTGAAAAAAATCAGAGCTTTTCTCTATCAGTAATAAAATTACTTTTTTCCTGCATTGTTTTCCTTTGTAATTCACAAATGATTCACAATTTTCCATTATTTGAGACACTTAATGAGTAACCTTTCATAAGGCAGAAAATATTTGCACATTTTTGTCTTTCTAGAGACAAAAACAGAACATTTTACATTTATTCTCCTTTTTATTTATTTTTCATTTATTGCATATGCTCCTTGACAACGCTGGCATCCATCTCAATGCACTTATTATTTTCGCGACGCTCACTCTGACTGGATACAGGCCCAGCCATAACTGCAGACATTAATCGATCCTTCAGCCTCGGTTGGATTTATTTTCACAAGTCTATACAAATTTGTTTCTGTTCGGCCTATTGTACCGGAGGGGTTAATCTATTATACAAAGTGTTCAGATCAGGGATTAGATTTCCCCCCAATTCCATCAGTCAATTCTGTGCGCTCTCCGGGGCATTCATCATTTTGACAGTTGCAGATAAGGCAATTATTTTTCTCAAGCAACTACAAAATGTAGACAAGTGCTTCTGTGACAGTGTGTCTGTTTGACTGGCGAACACAAACATTTTTCCAGCAGTCAGAAATGGCATGTATTGCTTGATACAAAGCAATATCCTTTGTTACACAAGAGAAACAGATGTTAGATGCATTTTCTGTGTCCTAATATCACATTTTGCTGCCCCTTTTGCAGTCAAGTAGAGCTTTGTTCTGTGATTCAGTGAGGTGTTTTTCATTTTTTTGACCTTGTCTTTTCTTGTCAGACTAATTGCACAACAAGAGAGGCTACGGTCCGTACATGTTAAAAATCCCCTATATCACTTATCCAATTTTGCTTTGTTGCTTCAAAAAATATTTTTACTATAATTGTAAGAAATTAATCTGAAAAAAATTGACATACAGTTAATATTTATTGCTTTTATTTATAAAGTTGGGAACAAAAAAATGCATCTTTTATTTATCTGATATAGCAGTTAGTGGGATCTGCTTTCTCTTCATGATTGCGTGCAAATTGCAAATTAAAACTGTCAATTTTTTTTATGCACAAAGTGCGTTGCAATCCCCCATTTCTACCCCTAGGGGGCAGCAGAAGACCTTAATGTTCAGACCGGCGAAGCTGCATTTAAACTATTTTCACATACGGCCTAAAGGTTGAGTCAGAAACAAAATATTCCTTTGATAAATATTATCAAAATGCAACTGTTTTAATATTAAAAACCCAGAAACTTTAAATAAATTAAATTTTCAATCATTTTAATTGATAATATTTGCATTATTGTGGCAAAACAAAGCTTGAAAATTAGTCTAAATAAGTTATTTGAGAAAACTAATAAAGAAAAAAGACTAATATTAATACATATATGGAATGGCAAATTCAGTCCATAAATTATTTTGTAGATTATATACAAGCAACTTCATTAAAATTGGGTTTAATGTGTTTAAATTAAAAATATAGATAAAGTGTCTTATGAAGTAAGTCGGCTTCCTTTATTTATGCCCCATTTTTAAGTTCAAGAACAAAGGAATTGTCAATACGTCATTGTGGGTAGGTGTCCCTTTTAAGTATTTATAAAATACTTTTGAAAGAGTGATTTAGTTATTTGGAAATGTAATAATTTGTGCTTCCTTTCTTCTTTACTTTTGGCTCTGCCTCGGGGCGAGAGGGCCAGATGAAGCAGGAGGATGACGTGAGGCTGAGCTCAGGTCTGTCATCGGATCAAAGTGGGAACTTGTTCTCCCATTGCTGTCAGCACATTTTAATGACCAAGCTGTTCCTCCCTAAAACTTTCCCATGCCAAGTGTCTGATAAATTCAGTGCTTAATCATTAAGTTGCCCATAATTTGTCTGGAGTAAACACTCAGCTCAAATTACAAGGGTTTTTTTTTTTTTTTGGTATATGATGGTCATCTGGGCCAGAACACATGATTTTAAGCACAAATGCAGCAATTTCAGACTAACAGATACAGAGAAAATGGGTGAAGAAATATGTAGTTAAATAGTCACATTTGACAACAGCAAGACTGGGGAGATCATTTTAAATAAAAAATGAAAAACATAAAATTTATTTGTACTTTTACAAAAAAGTTTAGCTATAAAAAAAGAGTAAAAATCATATTATCGTTTCTTTTCTTTGTCACCAAAAGACAGAATTCAAATCTTTTGAAATGCATCTCCAGGTGAGAGCTTTATAAATACTAGGATTTTACTTTAAGTTTAGAGCTAAAAGAAATGTTTTACCCTTCAAATAGCCAAACGCGTGTCAGTGATGAACTGACGAAGCTTTCATGAGGCCGTGTGTGTGTGTGGAGCCACGGTGACAATAAATCAAACAGAGAAAGAAGGCCAAGGCCTTTCAGGGGAGTGCCACCCATATATTGACTGAACATCATAGCAGCTCTCATGATGCACATTGGAATATAAATGCCTTTTCTAAAACATATACAAAATGACTGATGAGGAAGACTTGCATGTTTTCAAGATACTCAAATTACTTTCAAAGTCTGATCAAACTTTGTTGCCAACAATTATTCCTCTGAATTAAAAAAAAATAGATGGAAAAACACATCAAATAAAAATGCATTTGAAATTAGCTTACCCCATTTTTGCATGCTAAGGTCCTGTCCGCCTGGGTGTCTGACAGGAAGCGTGGAGCATGTAATGAATGAAACGGCTGGTATAGACTTCTATAGGGATGAAAAAGTACTTTCAAAGAGAGAGGGAGGCAAAAAAGAGGATCAGTTAACAGATGAGAAGACAAACCAAGCTGAACGGGGGATCTTCCCCCTGTAACTGTCCAAAACAACGGATCCGAGACCCAACACAAACTCTCAGCCCAACAGATTTTCCAGAAACCTTGGAATTAAACTTCCTGTTCATTTGAGTGTAATTGAATGCCATGCCAGTTCATAAACTAAAAACAAACTGTGCAAGTTTTTATTTTTTTTATCTTAAACAACATGTTTTCATCAAAGAGTGGGAAAAACTTAAATGTGAAATTATTACTGATATATTTTCCAGAATTTTTAATTACTTTTTTCCAGAATAATTTGATGTACGCATATAAAAGTTTCTACTTTAATTACTTTCCAGTAAAACACAATAAAGTGAAAAATGAACTGGTGAGGTATGAAGAATAACACTTTAGATAATGACATTAAAGACCCACTCCAATAAAAACTGAGTTTTTTACCATGGTCTTGTTGCATTTTTCTTATGATGGAGGACATTTATAAAGAAAATTAAGCTTAAAGTTGACAATTTCTTTATTCAAATTTGTGTGAATCAAGAGAAGACGAAAACAAGTCATTGGAAAAAGCTTGTAGCAGTGACATAAGTGCTGTTCCTTTCTGATGCATCCACTTGCAGACAAATAGATCCATGCACGTCTTTGTTTTCCTCGTCTGAGCTGCATCTTTCTCTAAACTGTACAGCTGGATAGCTTCGGTATTGATCACCATTTTTGCTGTACCGGTAATGTTTCATTGGGGGTGTGAGGGGCTGTAAGCTAGTGGGAGAACAACTGAAAAGATGGATCTTAGGGAGGCAGGGGTTGGCTTATTGCGCCTAAGGTACCGTCCACATCTCAGTTTGAATGAACTCCTGCAGCTCTGCAGAAACTATGTCCAAGAAAACAAAAGTAAAAAAAAAAAAAAAAAAAACTGTCTAAAAAGTAAAACAGCATAATCATACTGAAAAGACCACTTTCAAAATAGATCAAAATATGATTGGAGTGTGACTTTATGCCAAAGTATATTTGACATTTTTTCCAAAAACACACTTTTTATTATAAACAATGTTAAAATATATCACGATTAATCAAAAATGATTGATACAATCACAGTGTTGAAGTACAGTGCCTTTCCAAAACACCTGATACCCCAGGGGTATTTATGCAGCTGCGTTGAGTAATAATAAAAAAATAAATAAATCTTTGCTGAATCATATTCTCATGCAAGCACGTACACATCACATTGTTGGATTCAAGAAAGACATTTTCCGTACTTGAGAGCAAGAGAAATAAAATAAAAACAGCTTTATCATGATTAAAAACAAAAAAGAGGTAATCTTAAATCGTAGCCTAAACACAGACAAACTAAAACTGCAAGACAGGCAAAAAAAATCTTCCAAAAAGTGAACTAATTATGGGGTATAAAAAGCTTATAAATAAATAAAATAATTACATTAAAAAAAACAAGTCTGACAGTATAGTAGATATATTTCACATGTACAAAAAAGTACTTCAAAAGCATTAAAAAAAAAAATATATATATATATTTTTGCAACAAATTTAAATGATCAAAACCAATTCCGGTAATACATGTAAAAGTTAAATAAACTTTTGCAGTTTATTGTGTGAATGCATTCAATGCATTCACACTATTGAGATTCTTCATTTCCGTTTTCTTCCGTACGTTTTTCGGCACGTAAAAACTC
>NC_050530.1:12016626-12044063 GCF_002922805.2 Oryzias melastigma | reverse complement strand
AGACAGGCAAAAAAAATCTTCTAAAAAGTGAACTAATTATGGGGTATAAAAAGCTTATAAATAAATAAAATAATTACATAAAAAAAACAAGTCTGACAGTATAGTAGATATATTTCACATGTACAAAAAAGTACTTCAAAAGCATTAAAAAAAAATATATATATATATATTTTTGCAACAAATTTAAATGATCAAAACCAATTCCGGTAATACATGTAAAAGTTATATAAACTTTTGCAGTTTATTACATTTTATTTTTACTATATTTAATATGAAAGCTATTTTTTTCTTAGTGTTTTAAACATTTCACCAAAAATTTTGCTAAAAAGAAAATCAACTATTTAAATTAATTAAAAATGTGTCCGAATGGGGACAGAATTTTGTTTTCTCACAAGAGTATTTGTGAGCTCAAGAGGAGCTGCACACATAAACAACCTGAGACAAACTAATGCAAGCAGAGGAGCACACACACAAACACACCCTCCTTCAGAGCCATTGATTCTGTTTTGAATAGTGTATTTTCTCTTCAGTGTAGATAGTCTTGCTACTGCCCATGCTGTTAGTGCGCCAGGCATTTTCAAACTCTTTACATCCATTACATTCCACTAGGTAAATACCTAATGCTGGAAACATTTGTCAATGTATGCGCCTGGCTGAACAGAATAGATTATTGGAGGCTGGATAAAATACACTGCATTTCCAAGCAGCGCCATGCCTGTGACATATTAAAAACTTTGCAGGAGAGCTTTTGCAGTTTGCCTCTGCAATAAGGTTTTGTAATATTTCAAGGAGGGAAAAAAATGCTTGCAAACAATAGAAGACATTCTTGGTAAGAAATAGGAATGTCAGAGTTTGAAATAATGTCAGCAGGGCTATTTCTGCTGCTTGTGCAAGTATTTCCCATTATTTGATTTTTTTCTGTGGTTTCTTTAGGTTAAAATTGGAAAAAGCCTTTTCATTTAAACTAGAAAAAAATAGTCTAAGATCATTACTCAGCTAAAGGAGACAAGGTTGTACAGTAATATGCAAAAATGTATTGTTTGTTCAGTGTGCCGCAATTCCCCCATTTACTTTTATGTGCACTTTTGCATCTTCTCTCATAATTTCATTGTCATATAAAACCTGTTTCAATTTTCTTTCTGTTTACTTTTGATATATCAAAATCACTGCATCATTTTTTAAGATTTCCTTTGACTTCTTATGATGTCTAAAGTTTTGTGGATATCCTTGGATGAATCATTTTGATCAGAAAAAAGTGCTGGTAACTGTGAAGCAAAATTTAGTGGAGGTTATTGAATGTGTACAGTTTGTGGAGGAAAGCAGCGAGCTCTGAATTCCAGAGCAAATATGGACTTTTGATCCTGTATTACTTTCATGTCCATTGAAGCTCAGATGGAAGCCCAAACAGGAATAACTGACTAATTTTTTTGTTTTTTTATACTTTCAGAGTAAGAATGGATAAGTACACATTTGATCTAATTAAATGGTTTGATAAAATGTGATCTATGAAAATTACAAGAATGTGCAGGTTGTCTCCAAGATCTTCTAAAAACAATGTTGGATTTATTTTAAGTTTTGTGTTATTTAAATATTTAAATTATTCTATTAAAGTCAGTAAAACTGTTTTACTTTTTGTTTTGTGTGTGTTGATAATGCAAAAACTTGTCACAGGTTGCTTTTTTTCTCCAAATCTCTTGTTTTTTAACTGATAAAAAGTTGAAATGTTGATATATTTGTGTGAAATCCAATGCATCCCATTTAAAAAGTCCCATAATTTATCTCTGCAAACCAGTGTGCCACCAGTCTTCTTCCCCTTTGATCTTCAGTAATTAATAAAGAATGGCACTCTTCCACCTTCTTCAAAAAGATAGACAATAAAGAGCTAAGAAAGGACATGGGGTGATCTTGGGTCTCTTATTTGGGTGCATTTCCATTCATTCCTTCAGTATTCCATTCCCGGTTCTGCTTCAGGGGTTCGTCTATTGTGGAGCACTGAATGGGAGAGCGGAGGAGCGTCTCTGCTTCCGTTAATTAGAGCTCTATGCAGCTTCCACTCCTTGAAGAGTCAGAGTTTAAGCAGTAGCAAAAAAAAGAGACCCTCTGTGTTGCTCCAACGCCAGTTATCCATTGTGACTTCAAAGACATGAAAAGATATAGCTTACCATTGATTTAGCTGTTGTTAGGTGCAGTGGCGAAGAGTCCAGAAGCTGGAAAACAATACGATCAAGAATTTGTAAAGTCGATATAATTAGTTGGATATGAAGAAATATTCAATTTGAATGTGATCGCACATTCTTTACAAATGAAAAACTGTTATCAGTGCAGGCTTAAAAGGTGCTCAGGTTAAGAGACAAATGTCCCGGGTTCTCTGTTATGACATGTAGCAATGGGTGTCCTTTTACACCTTTGGATTCCCTTTGCCTCATTAGTTAACACACTTTCTTAGCTTTGAACAATGCCTTAGCTTGAGTTCTCCCTAAAGAAATCTCCCAACTCAGTCAATATTTCCAGGGGCTGCAGCAGAGTTTTAGAGAAAGGGCCCTTTCCCCCCTGTCCTAACAGCTTTAATACTTGTAATTATCTCTTGCTGGGGGAGGCTAGAAATTGGATTAGGGTGGTGAGTCTCAGCTGAATGAATTACCCCCATCTCCCCACTTGGTGGGCCACACGCTGATAAAGTGCGGAAAAACGGATTTGGATTCAGCCTTAGCATTCATGGCTTCCTTGTGGAAAAATGAAATTTTCCAACAGAAGGGGCCAGTGTGCCAGCAGTATCTGTCCCCGGCATGTTTCATCTGCTCCTGCTCTTCTGGAAATGCAATTACCAGCGTTATCAGGGCCTAAATAGTGACAGTTTGGCAGGGGAACTGTTCCACCTGCCGAAAGCATCATTCCACACCGTTTTTGTTGCTACCACTATATTAGTTCACTTTGAAATAAGACCCTCTTTGTTTAACTTTCTAAAGTTATGCAATGTGTTTTTATAGGTGGAATGATGCTGTTGGTAATAAAAACTTTAATGAAAAGAGACAAATGCAAGCTTAACTCAAATATTAGATAACTTTTTAATTATTTACTTTTTTATTATAAGAAAATTAAACCTGAATTTCTAGATATTTAATCTACTTACAACTTTTTTTGATGAAGGAAACATCTAAATTGAGAAAATTAGAAGCAAAAATTTCACCTCAATTTTGGCTTCAGTACTTTACATTTTAAAGCACCAAAAACACAACACGAGTGAGATTACTTACATATAAACTCAAAAACTTTGGTTCATTTATTTATTTTCTTGTTGCATTTTACTCATGATGGAGGACGTATATAAAATAATTTAAGAATAAAACTGCATTTCTGAGGATTTCTTTATTGAAACCATGTTGGAACGGGAGCAGATAAAAACCTGCGGTTTGAAAAAGCACAAACTCCCTTTTCTCCAATTCTGATGCATTCATTTTCAGACAAATAGATCCAGTAACGTCTTCATTTTCATCGTCTGAGCTGCCATCTGGATCAAAACTGTTCTGCTAGATAGCTCCAATATTGCTTGACGTTTTTTGTCTACTCTAATGTTAGCTTGAGCTTGTGAGGTGCTTTAAGCTAGCAGGAGAGAGTGTACACAAAGGGCTGATGGGAAATTAGCAGAGCTCCGATATTGCTTGCCATTTTTTTCTACGCTAATGTTAGCTTGAGCTTGTGAGGTGCTTTAAGCTAGCAGGAGACAGTGTAAACAAAGGGCTGATGGGAAATTAGCGGAGCTAGCTTCCACACCACCAGTCCCGCCCACAACTCAGAGGTTAATGACTAATTAACTACTACCAGTGTGTAGAAAATATATCTTAAAACCCAACACTGGCAGTTTGATTTTGGCAAAAAAAACAGCATAATCATAATTTAAAAATATAATGAGAGGGATTTTAAAGTACAAAAAAATGTTTATTTCTGTGCACTGCAAATATTTCATAGAGAGTATTTAAATTACTTAATTTGTTGCACATGTGCAACATATTCTTCCAAGATAAATGCCTTGAAATTGCTATTTTTTTTTCTAACTCATCCAACACTTTCCAAGATGGAGCGTCTAAATGAAGCAAAAATTACATCAGACTAGGCTGAACTAAATAGATAACGTTCTTTGGAGAAGTTAAAAGCTTTCATTAGAAACGGGGAAAAATGGGCTTTGGTTTCCTGTTGTTCATTAAGAACTGGTTTACATTTGCTTTCATATTTTAGTTCCCGCTGTGTCATTGTACGGCATCAAATCGAACAGAGGGCAAACTAACCTTTCTAACGCAACATTTGCTAACACACACCCCCCTCATCTTTTCCACTTCCCATTCTTTTAACCCCCCACGGAGGGCAATCCTGGAAGGTAGATAAAAAGAACAACAAAAGATAATTAAATCTAAAAAAGGAGGGAAAAATCTTTGTTTTCTCACTCAAACAGTTGGGGATAAATTTCAACACAGTAAGGGTTTAGTTAATTTATGCAATACCCTGATGAGAGTCCTCCGACATTTACACTCTGTTTAGGACATGAGGATATGGATGGGTAAAGGCGATAGTACTTCTTTGTAATTATCATTTTCCTATATCATCTTTTAAACAATTAAAAAAAAAAAAACTTTAATTTGACTGCTGCAGGTCCACTGATGGTGTGTCACCACCAAAAGATTGAAGGCTTCTCTAGTGGGCCTTCTGGTTCACATTACAACCTGCAACTCAAATCCAAAATTATAATAATGCAACACATAGACCCTCCTATTTAGGCAGGAATTTAATATTCATTGCTTTTGCAGCATGGTTGGTTTTAGGGTCCTATCACCCTCATCGGCCCTCCTTCCAGGCCCGCCCACTCCCAGCATCGCTGCCATCTACACCACTACATCCACCAAACAGGGGGCAAATGGCAGGAACTGGGACCGACGCGCAAAAACACATGCAGCCATCTCTTTGTCCCTCCCTCCTTCAGTCATTTTCCCCCCGTTCTCTGTCTCAGGCTGCCTCTCTCTGTCCCCCATCACTCTCCCTGTCCTTGTTTTTGATCTTCAAACGCTGGTAGGGATAATGACTACAAATCAGGGATGAAGGTGAGTGATCACAATGTGGCCCACCCATCCCAGCTGGCCTTTTTACTCCCCTCATATGATGCATCTTCCTGACTCTTTCTGAGAACCCACTGAACTGCACCGTAAGGGTTTCACGCATGGTTCACAGGGAACTGCTTGGATTCAGTGATAAGGGACTCAAAAAGAGTAACATTTCTCTATGGGTGGACGTAGACGCTTTTCCAAAACTTGCACAAACCTTTCTTAGCATACTTTATGTGCACAATTCCTGTTAAATATTTCAAAACATAAAATTGTAGTGTATATTTCCTCAGACTGAATAGACTCTGCGCTCGGAGTTGAACAACTGGACAAAAAACTATGCCAAGGTATTGCAGGATGTAAGCAGAAAACAGAAAACGTGTCTCACACTGTTTTTCCGACAATCTACGTCATAGACACTTCTAAGCGTACTTTCTTAGCCATCACCTTCGTAGTAACCGTCTTGCCTCCGCTGGACCAAAGTAGCTGTAAAATGTGTTGTACTAGACGTTGATACAGACGTTCAAACTTGGTCAGCAAACTATAAAGCTTGAATCAGTGATTTATCCAGACAAGGACTTCACCTACATGATTTATTTCTCTTGTTGCTTTGCTCTTATAATTCCTGGCCAATGATTGAAAAGATCTTTAGTCACATGGCTTTATTTACAAACTTTAGTTCAAAACAGAAATGTTCAATTGAAAGGCAGCCTGAATACAGACCAGACACAAGGTTTAGGACTTGATCTATTCTAGACCAAATTAAACAGACTTGTCTGCACCAAATAACTTTCCAGTCTGAATACACCCTTGATTATATAAGTTATACGACTTACGATAATCAACGGAAAAGTCAAGATCCTATGGACTTGATCAGAACATTGCAATTAAAATAATTACACTCAGCTTCCTGTTTCTGATACTAAAATATTTGTGCTTAGTGACAAGCTAACATTTACCTGCGATTCGTATTTTTAACCTTACAAATGTGTAAAGTATGAGATATATTCTGCAATGTAATGTTTTTTTTTTCAGCAATATTTTTCAAAAGTTAAAGAAGTTTTTTGATTTGTTGTCCCCAAGTTACAGCTGTGGAACAGGTTTGACAATAGTATTGTTAAATGTTGAGTATGTCAGGCAAGTGATTACTTATTGTGAGGCACCTTATGGAGAAGCTAAATGACTTCAAGATAGAACTACATTTTCAAAACAAAAGTATTTAAACAACAGTCAGTTTACCAAGTAACAAACAGTGCTTTTCTTCTACAAACAAAGCAGTTCTATTCAATCTAAAACTTGATCACTGTTCATGAAAACTGTTGTGCAGATGAATACCTATATCTCAATATGTTGTTTTATATTTGAACTTTTTATTGATAAAAGTGTTTTTGGATTGACATCTGAACATTGTGTTCTCAGGTCTAAAGGCTAACTTATTGTTTTCTGATGTCACCCATAAAATAAGTCTACTGTAAGTGAGCATGAGGTGGGATGTGCACATTGACTGGAGTTGACTCTGCTAATTAAGATCCTGAAAATGGAGGATTTGACAGGGCAAAGAACAAGTATCACTGGGTCCACTCAGTTGCCAAACTGTCTGATGTTAACTCTGAATTTTTAACATTGGAGCAGCAGGAAATGTCATCCCCTCTATCATCAGCCTCCAGTGGTCTCTTGAGGAACTAAGTACTTTTGAAGATGGAATGTAGGGGCTTGTTTCACACTTGTTTGTCCTGCCTATTTTCCAAATATTAGGAAGGTCATGATTCTGGTTATATGTGATCAAGATGGCTACAGCTTAGAAACCGTTGTTAAAAATGGTAAGGATTGCCTTCACTTAGATTTATAGACTATATAAATATAGTCAATGATAAAGATGCTTTTGGTGTTTTAACATGTTCTTGAAGCATTTTTCTGATGATGGAAAAAAATGCATTTCTGGGCATTTCCTTATTCAAATCATCGTGAATCAGGAGCAGAGGCAGTAACCCCCTTTGGAAAAAGCTTGTAGCAGTGATAAAAGTGCTACAGTCGGTTCTGCTTTATTCTGATGCATCCACTTGTAGACGACTAGATCCAGAACCGTCTTTGTTTTTCTCGTCAGACCTTGCATCTGGCTTAAAACTGTATGGCTCCAGTATTGCTTAAGTTTTTTTGTTGCACCGGTTATGTTAGATTAGCGTTGTAAGGGGCTGTAAGCTAGCGGGAGAGCGTAGAATAAAAGGGATGATGGGAAATGCCAGCTATGCAGAAACTCTGTCGGGATAAAAATAGCATAATTATGATTAAAAGACCATTGGGAACACATTTAAAATATATTGAAAGATTATTGGAGTGTTACTTTAAAATAAAGACATACCACCCTTGAAAGAAACAGTTCACTATGATGATGCTGACATTCAGCCATTAGAGTGTGACTGACACTGCAGCAACTTTTAAGATCTCCTTTTTGTTTAGGCATCAAATTAAAATGTATCATCATACCAGGGGTCCAGTCTTTTCACATCATAGGTTTTTAATGGGCAGTTTAGATAATTTATGCCAATCAAACATCTGTTCTGCATTTCTCCTGTCAAGAGGAGCACCTGTTGACCTCCACCTGACCTCTGCCGCTGAGCAACGCCGTGGGAGAAAGGTACAACGGCGTCCTTTATCTGGCGGAAGAAAAGAAAGGAGCAGAAAGAGGTACTTTTATGACCACTGTTTACCTAGGTGGAGGCCTGCCTTTTTTCCTCTTTTTTTTCCTAATGAACCCTGGAAAAAAAATGTTTCACTAGGGAGCAGGAGGTGAAATTTTTCTCATCCAAATGGATGGCAATTTCCCACCATTTAGCACCTGAAGGTAATTAGCTTGAAGAGATTGCGGAGTGAGAAACACGTTCATGGAACATTAACTCTCGTACATTCTCCAGTTGCAGAGAATTAATAGGAAAGATTAAAGTTTAAAGAGAGCAAATGCCATTACCACACAAACCACCTCTCTGTGGCACCATCTTTGGGTAACTTTTCTCCCTCTTTATAATAAGTCTGTATTTCACAATGGCATCAGGGTCTGGATTACAATAGCAGGTAATAAGAGGTGGAAATGAGATGGTTCTGCTGGCTTGCTGTGTGTCTGGATATGAAATCAAACAGAGCCTCAATAGCCTGATGTTTCATCTTTCTGCATAACAGCTTGCTTCCTTCATCCTCCGATGCAGTATAATAATTATAATCAATTCAGAAACCTTCATCCTTTTAAGCAAGTGTATGCATCATTTCAATCCAGTCTTTGTATGATGATATACAAGTAATATTGGAAAACAAGATGCCCTTTTTTGACATTATTTTGAAAAAAAAGTTACATTTTACCCCCTCGATCTGCATTGAAAAGTCAAGTCTTCCAAGCTCTGGAAAATCTATTTTTCACATTTTATTACCCCACATAACAGTCCTCATAATTCATTCAAGTGTGTTAAGCACATTTTTATTAGATCTGAAAAAAATTTTGGGGAAGGATCCTATAGGCCATTAACCATGGAGTAATTTTATCCTTGTTTCCTTAATGATGCCATAATGGCGAGTGAATTTCTTAACTAAAGACCAAAGAACATTTTGAAGGTCAGCTTCATCTGCAGACTCCTTCATGCGCTTCTCTGAGAGATTGGAAAAGTCTGAGATTTTTTGAAGAGTTATTAATAACGTTAGAGCTGAAGGCCTATTTGCTTTCTCCTTTTCTGTCTCCTCCTATGCCACAGTTTCATCCTCTTCTCTCCTTTTCCTCGCCTTCCCCGTGTTTTACGGTTTATCTCATGCAGAAAGAATGAAGTGCTGATTGAGAGGGTAAAAACGGGAGCACGGTGACACGAGGATCCCAGATGTGGTGCCTCAATAATTTAAATTTTATGCCTTTGTTATCACTTTAATCATTATCTTTATTCGTTTTGTTTCAGCGGTTGGAGGAACAGTTGATAGGCTAAAATACTCAGGGAACAAATTTTATTTGGTGTGTGGTGCAAAGTCTAATTAGAATTAGAATTTTGCTGAGCCTTGAAATGGTTGGTACTTTATCCTGATCGCCTTAGATATTGTTCGAAGTCAGTCATTTGTCATAGTGGGGCATGCTGGGAAGGCTGCTGCTAATCAAGACTCCATATCCTTTGCTCCATTTCTGCTGCCATTGCACCTCTGTCCAAGTAAATGCTGTAAGGTAAGGATGAATGCAGCTTTGGCTCAGACAGTGAATCTTATGGAAGCTCTGTGATCTGGCTCTCATGCCGCAGTAATCCTCCAAGTAAAAGTACAACTTTCAGATCATAATATTTTGATTTTATTAAGTATTTAAAAGTCATTTATTGATTATGTATAGTATTAAATTGTTACTAAAATAATGAAAATGCTCAAAGCCATTAGATTTCAAATTTACAATTTTCAAAAATTTTCTAAATTAACTTCTGCTACAGTGTGCTTAACTCAGTAGAAATCCTCACCAGAATAAACTGGTCGGTTCCATACAACTCCTTATCAGACCGTACTGTACCACTCGCTGGAAACGAGACTTAAAGTTCCCTTCCTTAGCATTGCTTAGCATGATTTAACCAATAAATAAAGTGTTATTAGCCCCTTTATTCATATTAATTGCATTTCTTGATGCATTAGCATTAAACTTATTTTTATTATTGAACCTTACATTATACATTGCAAAATATTAATAAACACATAATGCAATTACATAGCATTATGTATTCAACAACATGTCAGCTAAAAATATTTGTAAACCCCTAATAAAGTCCAAGTAACAAGTTACTATGCATAAGACAATCATTAAGTCTTTCTTACTTCCCATCCTAACGTTCAACACGGTGAAAGGACAGTGAATGCATTAGTTGGCTATTGATTCTTCACTCTGAACAAATAACTGCAGCAATTGATCTTATAATGCATTATGTGAGATTTAATAATACATGTTAGTTAACTGCTAACTAATGCTTGAAGTGATGGACTTAGTAATGCAATTAGTGCACAAAAAGGATGATAACATTTTACTTAATGGTTAAATAAAGCTTAGTAATTCATTAACCAATGTTAATAAATTGAATGAAGTGTTACCCTGATTGATATACATACATTATTTTACTTTTTAAAAAGTCGGTTTTAATTCAATGCAAATACAAATTTTACTTTTGTCCTCACCTTTTGGCACTTATTCAGAAATAGTCAAGCCTTTTATGCACCTTTGTGAGCTTAAGAGCCCTTTAAGAAATTGAAGTTGACAAGCCTTAAGATTTGGAAATGTACCAGTTGATGGATTTTGCGTAAAGACATTGAAATTCTTTGGTGGCAAATGCTATCGGACTGAGAGCAACTGCTTCACAGATGTCACTCTGCATAAAGGAAATCCTTTTTTGAGGTGAGACACTGCAAACAGTTCCAGGATTCAACTATTCACAAGCTTGGGGGAGTAGACAAAAAAGCAGATTTATAAATCCATAAAAGACATGTTTTTAATTATACCTTAAACCTTGATATGTAATACAAAAATGCAATCAGTTACCATAAAATGTGCAACAATCTGATTTAAAATGTTTTAACAAAGAGTTTATTCAAGTATTTTAAAAAAGTGAACAAATAAGTGCAAATGTATGCATAAACATCATAAGTCGATCTCCAGAGTAACACTTTCCTCAGATCAGCTCAACATGAAGAATTGCCTGGAAGCCACAGTCTCCCTGGGGCTTCTTTCTTCCAAATGTTCAGAAATTACCTTTAGCAGAAAAAGACCTAACATGGCAAAATGTGCCTTTAATAGCCACAGACATTTTCTTTTTCAGCAACAAGTTTAATTGGAAAGAAGTGGAATTTACTTTGAACAAGCAGAAAAAAAATAAATGTGTGTGACAAGATGATCGATTACTTGTAACTCTACCTGACATAGAAATTAGGGTTTTTTAATGATGGGCTGCCTCTTCTTGGACATGAAATTCAAATGCTCTCCCAAAGTCTACCTTCAGCCATCACTTGTCTCCTGCGCTAGTACATTCCAAACGCAGGCACTTTGTCTTTGTCACCAGAGAAAGGACATTGTTATTACTGACATGGCTTTGTATTAGCCAATTTCATTCCTCTGCAAGTAACATCTCATTGGTTTTACCTCTGCTGCTGGCTCACTTTTTTCCCCAAAACTCAAATGACAGGGAGCTTTTTTTCTACTCTCTTTATCATTTTTTTTTTTTAATTAATTGGGTTACTGTCTTTCGATTGTCTAGATATTAAAAAAGTAATGATTGTTTTAACATATTTAAACTGCAAGAGAAACAGCAATATGTACAGTGCTGACTCTATAGAATCGGTGATCAGCTATCTTCCCATGTATTTAATATAGTTTGACATTAAAATAACCATCCATGAAGGGACATTCATTTACAGTTCATAAAATCCACATATTTCTCATTTATGACCTGAGATCTGCTTAATGTGACACTTTTCTTGATCAAATTATTGAAGGAAGTCTGTCATTGAAATTATGACAATAACAGGGAGCTCGTGAGGTGCAGGAGGACAGGAGGAGGCGGGGCGGACATTTTCAGAAGGGACAGGTGTTTTGCAACAAAGCTGCCTGCCATAGACGTGATGCAGCTTGCTGTCCACATGGCTGGATTTATTGATCCAGTTATGATCGCTTGATCATCACTGTATAGACCCAGCAGCGCAGAGAGCGGAGCAACTCACTGATCTGACTGAAAAACTTCTGGAGAAAGAAAGCCAAGTTTCTGCCTGTGTAACTGAAAAATAAATAAAGGAAAGAGAAAGAAAAGAAGTAGAAAATCAATGTCTCATCAGTGTTTGAACTGCATCATACAGCACTAAATTGTCAGTTTGAGAAAAAGAAAATAAATAATAAAAAAGACATATAGTTAGGCAAATAAGGAACATTTATTAAACTTTACATTGTTTTTTGTTGTAGTATGCATTGAGGAAGAACTATGTGTATTAGCTTAGACTACTAAAACCTAAAAAGCCAGTCAACCTATCAGCAACGTGATTTCAAGCAACCAGTTCTAATGAAAAGTCTATGTAAATGCATGTTACATCAGTTTATGAGCATTTTTCTGCTCTACGTACAAAAATCAGTTGAAAGTTTAACCAATCAGGAGCTTGGATTTAATAGAGATGTATAGATGGTGTCCTTTATAATTCATGAAAGTGTCAACCATTTGAAAATTGATCATGAAGAAGAAATACATAATTGTGGTTTGTGCCCAGTCAGAATAGTTTCACATCAATTATTTTATTTATCAGAATAGAGCTGTGAAAGAAAAAGCCTGGAGAAAGGTTTGTGAGATTTGCACCACTTGGACAATTAACACCAAGCCTCTTCCAGCTGTAGGTGGTGGACGGGTGCTGAGGTAGTGACAGTCCAGTGTGAACACAAAAGGTTAAATCCACATTCTTGAATGTCCCTCAAGCACGTTCTAAGAACTCCTAGAAGGGGCTGTTCCTCACTTTCATAAAAAACAATGTGAGAACCCACTTTTTTTCTGGGGTTGGAAGGGGCTGGTGCTCAGAGAGAAGGGGTGAATGGATCAGAATACCACTTTGGGAGTGTTTTTTGATGCACACAATACACTTAAAAGTTCAAAAAAGTTGATTTAGCATTATATAGACCCTTTAAACAAAACTGACCATGGCGTGTGATGAAATGCAAGTTATTTGTGAGCATATAACAGATGTGTTCAGTGTATACTTAGAGATGAAAGGAAAAAAAAGAACAATTCAGGCTAGTGTTTTGATGATGTCTAAACACTCTTCAACAGATTTTGTATTCAAACCATTGTTGATTTGGAGCAAACACAACAAATGCTGTTTAAAAAAGTTTATTTGTGATGTAGAAAATTGGGGGGGGGCACAAGCTGCTACGCTCTGGGTTAACGGTCAATTCAGAGTCGAATTTCTAATTAATTTCTCCTGCTCTGCAGAAACTATCTCCTAGAAAATGACAGGTTTTTAGATTTAGGCTAAAAACAGCTTTAGCTAACAAGACAAGACATATGCACATCCCTCTAATAACTACAGTAATTTCACGTTTATTATGCTTGACAAGTGCTCAAGTTTAACACAATGTCCTTATTCCTAAAATACAGTGAAGTCCTTTTTGCCTACGTTGAACTTTTCAGCTTAATAGGATGGTGTTGATCAAAAAAATAAAAATAACAAAAGTCAGGCAGCAACAGTTTCAGTTTTCATTCACTAATAGGTTTGGACCATATCCAGCTATGGAAATGTGCTCCCCCCTACTGGTCCAGTCAAACACAGACAACAAAGTAGCTTAGATAAATTATTTTCTGATCACAGAAAGAAAAAAAATACAAAAATCTTAATTTTTTTCTTGTACTTATATGAGATGAAAAACATCAGGAAAGCTCTAAACATGTAATGCCCTCTCAGTTGGGGTTTGTCTACGAGAGCAAAGACAGAACATGTAAGAAGAGGCAAATTGCCCATGACAAGCAAGGTATGGCTTTCCTAAGCAAGAGCCATAAAACTCACCCCACATCACTGAGTTATATGCTAAAGCCCAGATATTTCATTTGGTTGATCACTTTTCCTGAACATAATAATTTTTATAGAGATTTATTGCGGCGTGGGTCACAGTGCAGTGGAGGTGAGGCATACTACAGCTGTTTATGCCTCCTAAGAGCTCTCTCCTCACCCGCCTCACACAGTCTTTGTCTTATTTAGAACAAAGAAAATGAGAAATATGACAGGTGATAGTGCCCTCATTTGTTCTGTAAATTGCCTCGCACACACCTCCCCACATGTCGGTGCCAGTGTCAGTCTACCAGCAACTCCTATTTCTCCCTTCAACCATGAGGGACCCCCCCCACCCCCCCTCACCCTTACTTCCACCCCGCTACCTCCAACTCTCCCAAGTGTTGTGTTGTGCGTAGCCTCCACCCAGAGGAGGAGGTGGGCACAGGGCTGTGGAGCAAAGCCGCCACCACCAGCATTACCTCTGAGGGATAATGCTGTTTATTGCATTTGTCAGGAGAACGCAGCAATACTTTGTAAGTCTATTGCCCACTTACTGCCGCGCACTTTAAGTCGGCACTGATGTGCTTCTCTTATGTGCTTCTGATCGGGCTGTTTGGTCAATTGATTCATGGCTGAAGGTTGAAGCCTGTAGAACACGTTTACATTCTCGTGCACTTTTTCCCTTTAATTCTTTTATTTTCTTCACTGCAGCAACATCTAATGCACCTTTCTTTTTTTCTCCCAGTGAAATCCAGACCAGGACTGATGATTAGACATAAGTAATTCCATTAAATGTTTTTTTTCTTTAAGCCACAAGAGCTTTAGTATGTGAGTCCCAGTGCAACATTATTGATGAGATCATTATTATGTATAGGATCCCTCAGTGAATAATAACCCATTATCTTTCATTTTTCCTGTTTTTGTCAGTGGATGTTGGAAAGGTTAGGCAATTTATTTTAATGTTAAATCTGTCAGGCACTTACACAGCCACATCTTGGTTCCCACTGCATTTTGCACTTAGAGCGGTGATTGGTTTTAAACTAGGCTACATCTTTGAACAACCTATTCCCACAAATCTCAATGCAATTTCTTTTTTTATTTCCTTGCTTCCTTGGACTTTTACTTCAGTTGACTTCAGGTCAGATTAAAACAAAGTACTGAAGCCCTAATAGCAAGTCTTATTCAGAATAATCAGAATTTGACCCATGCTAAGTACAGAAACACTACTGTGGTTGGTTGAAGTCTTCATTTTTAATGCAGCAGTGTTTCCAAACATAAAGCTTGATAGTGATATAAAAGTAGTCTCACCCTTAGACAAAGGAAGAGGTGGAAGGAAAAAAAAAAATGCTATGAACGCTCCAGTGCATTTAAATTTATACAAACTCTCCCCCTGACAGTGATGAATGTTACACTGTATTCTACAATATGTTTAATGCATAGGCCTGTTAAGTTTTCTATTTGCAGAGCTGTGCAGTGGAGTCACCTCCTCTGTAGTTTACGAGATACCAGATAATATTACCAGAACCACAACAAGAGTACATCAGTCAATATCTGCATGGATGTTTTCATCGTGTAGTTCACGTCTTCGACAGCTGACGGTGGATTCTCAGCACACAGACAGTTAACATGGCCCATCTGGATAAACATACAGTTTATGTAACATTTCAACACCCATGAGGAACACGTTTCTTTTTCTTTCCTGAAAATGATAGATTTGTCTGACTTTTTGGACATTTGACTATATTTAAAGGGGAAAAAAATATATCTTTATTTATTATTTTAGACACTTTTTGGCTTTTCTGACAACTTACGTCCTTTGTAATGAAAGGATACAAGAGACAGCCATACAACTATTGTAATTAAACATTGATATTCCACAAAAAAACAACCAGAATTGTTGAAAAAGCATAGGTTGTGCAACAACAGAGTGGAAAAGTCAAATACAATGATTAGACCCAATCTTTGTTTTCTCCATTTTTGACTGAGAGGTTATCAGACTTTAAAAAAACTGTGATGTTTGAAATCAAATATGCAACAATATTAGTATTTTTTATTTATTTTATTATTGTTGTTGTATTTTGTTTTTTATGTTCTCCATCATCAAAATCTTGGCACAAGAACATGTTAAATACACAAAAAACACACATTTTCAATGGATTGGGTCTTCAAGCAACAAAACCAAAATGTATTTAACATAAGACCTTTAAGCATAAAAACCTTTTGTTTATTGAGATATAAAAAAATTGGTCATTTTAACTTATTTATTTAGGTATTCTTTGAAGTGTTGTGAACATAAGGGTTACTATAAGTTCAGTGAACACAACTCACAGCCCTCACTGTGGTTCAGCTTCAACCGATTGCAAATTACATAATTTGTGTCATTTTTTGTTATTGGGTGTCTTTTTGTTTGCATCACATGTGCATAAAAAGGCAAAGAAATTAGAATGTACAACAGAAAAGGGAGTGACAAATTTACAAGAAATAAAATATTTACTTTCCAATCAATTTTATTCTTTTTTACTGACATAATCTTGTTTGCTTCTGTGTTTTTGTCACTCTCAGAATTATCTTTATTTTTAAAAATATATATATTTTTCCTTTACATCACTATTTTAGTATTATGTTTAAGTTAAGTTAATCCCAAAAGACTTAAAAGTGGAACACAGTGGCTGTTCCTCTTCTTTGTGTCTCTTATGTGGCAAAAAGAGAAAAGCAGTTGAAGCATGTTGTTGTTTGCTCAGATACCATGGACATCTTCTCCTATGTTTGTACAGACGCAGAGTGAGAGGGAGACTTATCTGTTCAGGCAACACAGCTGCTCAGCCAAAACTCACAGATTCATTGTCTGGATATTACACTCACCAAGCTTTTACAGCGTGTAACCTTGTATCCAGTCTAGATTTGACACACAAACTCCTTGACCCAAACTGAAAAACTAAAGATGATCCAAGACATCAAATTAAAAAAAAAAACAAACTGAGGATGTTGATTGATAGACTCCTTATAGTAATAAATTGGTTGAATGATAAAGCCATGAGAAAAAAACCTGGAAGTCTAAGTTAACAGCCAATGTTTATAACCTGGATATTGATGCAATAAAACTCTACATGGACAGTGTAAATACAATTAAGGATGGAAGTGTAATTAAGTAAAAAATTAACTAGTATTTTTAGTTGGGTGTTGTTAAATGAGCAGTGATATAGCGCAAAGTTTTGCAAGCACAAACCTGAAGGTGACCACAATGAGAAATGTTTTATGAGATTAAACAGTTGTAATTAATAACACTCAGACGGAGCCATAAATGGAAGGACGGGGTAGTGACTTCCAGACAAACACAAGACCAATATGGGATTTTTCTTCAGGATTGCTGTCAGGTACCTCTTAATACTCTGTCTTTAAATGCACCTCAAGAAACAAGTAATCTGCTGAGATCGAAAAGGGTTTTGTGGCAAAAAGATTCAATCTAATTGAGTGTGTGAAAGTTAGTGACTGAACAACGAAAGAGTAATCTGTACAAATAAAATTAATTAGCATAAAAGATTAACAACAATAGGCATAAATCAAATTCATTCATGAAAATATAAACAGCCAGCTTGCTTACGGAAAGTCTAGTGCATACAGGCTGTCCATGAAAATTTAAAACAATCTTTTGTGTTCTTGGTTGTTCTTTACTTTTTTTAAATTACTGAAAAAGTTTGTTAAAAGAAAATTTGGATTTTGTGATTTTTGAAGGAATCAAATGCAAGAAACGAGAAGCAGATATAGCGGAAGCGTAAAAGAAAATATGATAACCAATAATCAAATGTAGACAATTTCTATAGAACGAAAACTGAACATGGTGTTCAAATGAGATATTACAGTCGTCAAACCTAACAGGCCTAAAAATCAATAAAATATATATTTTATTGGATGATAATTTAAGGAAAAAAAAATCCTTTAATATTTTTTTTACCTCAAAAAGACAAAAGATGAGCATTATGAATTACCTTAAATCATTTCAAAACACTCAGAGTTACTGAAAACTATTGTGTATAACACTCAAATAACATGCTATAAATTGTTAAATATAGAGATTACATTTGATTACATACTAACAATGCTGAATCTAAAATGTATGTGAACAGAATAAAGCATAATCCTTTCAGAAAATGCATGAAATTACCTCAAAACACAATAGCTGTTTAAAACACTTCTAATTTACTTTAAGATGTCAATGAATAAATTGTTAGCCACAGCTTAATAATAAATAATAAAAAATAAAATAAAACACTTTCATTATTTTGTATTTGGCATTTGATATAAAAATACAATCTTATGCTCCTCCTTTGGTCATATTTAGGAGATTTTGCTCTACCAGGTGGGAAATATACAAAATAAATTATATATATGTAAACAAGAAAATTAGACATTAAATTTGCACCAGTAGCTTAAATTTCTTGATTTTCTTACAATCATTTAAAAGTGAAAAATTTGTAGTTGTAGAAAAACAGATATAAAACATTTGCCCATTAGATTTGAATACATTAGCTTTAAGTTTGCAACTTTCCTTACTAAATGTGATACTACACACTCACTGAAACACAAAGCAAACCTCCTCCTAGCTGGAAAAAAAAGGCGTCTGTTGCCAGAGATCAGGCATATCCTCAAACTCTTGATATGCCATCTGTAAACCCCCACTCCATGAGATTAAGTAAGGTGGGGTAACCAAGCCGCAAAAGGTTTTTAACATCTGTGCTAGGCTGCTGTAAGTGATACTGAGGAGTTATAATTAAAGGTTCCGACTGAGGGAACAGTGTTTAATGTGGAGCACCCCTCTGCTATCCATCTGAAGTAATGGGGTGCAGTGCAAGCACCCGACTGCCACTCCCCAAGCACTGTTTCACTCTTTCATCTTTACCCCACCTCTGATAGATGGGGAGGACCGGGGGCCAACTCTACCACGACTTGGACTGATCGTCAACCGAGGAGAGTGTGCTCTCTCTTGCTTTTGGCTTTTTTTTTATCATTTAGCAGGCGTTGTGCTGTGTTTCCTATGGTGTGAACGATTGCTGGAAGAATGACTGATTCCAGATTAGGCTCTGACTTAATTGAAATAGTGTGAGGAGGATGATCTGAAACAGTCTACATGACAAATATGGCAGGAGCTGACTTTCAGCAGATTGACCTTACAGTGATAGGAGGAGAAAAATAAGCATCACACTGCAGTATAAATCAAGCGCAGATCGTTTAATTAACACGATCACCAGTTTTTAGGTTTAAAGACACTAGAAAACAAAGTCTATAAAAAGCAGGAGCTCCTGCAATCAATGCTGCAGCAATCACAGGATTACAGATTTGTCTCTTCTTTGATGAAATAATCTCATGATTCCACTTTAATTTATGAAAGACATTTTATTTTATTTTATTTTATTTTTAAGTCCCACTCCGATCATGTTTTGGTCTATTTTTAGAACGTTCCAAGTGATTTATTTTTTATTTCAATCAAGGCAATTTTGGGCAAAATCAAAAAATCTGTGTTATTTTCTTCGCCATAGAGCGGCAGGAGTTCATGATAAATTCATCTCCTGGTGTGTGGTGTAGAGTAAGCCTACCCCCATTTCCCATCATCCATATGTTTACACTGCTGGCTTACAGTCCCTCACAACCTCCAACCTAGCGGTGCAACAAAAATGGCTTTTTTTATTTTTTTTTTTTGTCTGCTCCTGATGCACAACAATTTGAATAAAAAAATACCAAGAAACTTAATTCTAAACTTATTTTTTTTTTCTAAAAGACCACAAAAACCTATTAAAAACACCAAAAACAAATTTTCATTGGAGCGCATTTCACACTTTTCCATGCTATCTCAAAGTAAGAAATCGTCTTTTTTCAGTTGTTACAAATAGTGTCCCTCATTTTTCATTCCTCTGCCAGAAAATCAGTTGTGACAGGTAAATTCTAACAGTACAGAAAATCTAGCCTCAGCCATTAGAGTTAATATTATGCTTCTTTGGCAATCCCTCATCATTTTTGGGGCTCATTGACTATTTTTCTTTATAAGATATTAAGTATTCAAACCTCATTTACATCCTTATTTTTCAATTTGCTGCCGCAGTAGTTTAATTTATTCCATATAATTTCTTCTACTGAGGGGGACATTAATCATTGCCTGTTCCTTTTAGTGCCCCTGGGATTTTTTTTTCTAAATCAATAAAATAAAGGTTCTTCCTTTACTGAGTATGATAACACATTTGGCTTAAGGATATCTGTGTCCTTGCAGGAAAGCTTCTCGCTTTTTGCATTTTTTTAGACTTCTTTTTGAAGACTGCATTTGCACAATATAAGAGGTTGCTTTGCAAAATAATGTTTTTTAAAAAGTTGATCATTTCCTCT
This sequence comes from Oryzias melastigma, assembly GCF_002922805.2. NCBI lineage: Eukaryota > Metazoa > Chordata > Actinopteri > Beloniformes > Adrianichthyidae > Oryzias > Oryzias melastigma. The sequence continues at coordinate 12,024,090 of NC_050530.1, read as the reverse complement.
GAATAATCTTTATAACGCACCACATGCTCTTTTTTTTCCCTTTTCATTTTTAATAGCAGCTATGAGATAGTCAAGTGTGAAGAAGGGGGAGGTTGTTATAGAAATTTAACTATCCTTTACAAATTGATTCACACTTCACCAGCGCACAAGGTCCAGTAGGTAAATTACCAGGAGGACACAATCTTAATTCTTTTCCTCCATGGCGTTATTGCTGTGTCCAGAGATGATCACAGCATTAGTGGAAGTTTTCGGAAAATATACAAAGTTTAGCAAATTTGAAAGCTTTCCACTTAGTGTTACATCCTAAATTATTGCCCTCCTTTTGTTGGAGTTATAGCCAAGAAAAATGTTCAACCTTCCTATAAAAAAAAAGACTTTTTTTAAAAAAATATTCAGTGAAATGAATGGTGTGGTCAGGTTTCTTTTAATGGTAGCCCCCTCGCAGTCAAAACGCTCATTAATATGGAGTCTTAATCTATATTAAATTATTCTAAAAATGGTCATCCAAAAGAGTTCAAGTCAGCGTTTTCCAAACATCCTCTCCTAATGACATCATTCTTCTGCTGTCATTAAGGATATTAAAAATTCATTAAGAAGAAATGTACTGCTGAGTGGTAACAAATCAGTGAGCATTTCCCCTTCAAGACTAAAGAGTAAGAAACTGTGGTAAAGTTTGAGGTATATTTTTAAGTGGCATCATGTGGCAAAAGTTAATGCCACTGCAGTCGTCAAAATTGGCGGTGAAATGGACCGTGGTTCAGTTTTGAAGCAAAAACATAACTTTGAAGTTATCGTTGATTGAACAGTACACTAATACGTTTTTGGCAATGAAATGATTACAGTTCTCGTTTTGGTAAACATTTATCTAAAAAGAATATTTAAGAATGAAAAAATACAGTTGCAAAGTGTTTTTTCTTTAATTTGTTTATAGTTTGCTCCAGTTTTTGTACCATTAGTTTAGAATCCTTCTGTCATTTTTTATAAAATACTCAATTAAAACTAAACCAGCCAAAAATAAATAAATAAATAAAATCCTCAGCTTCCTCTGAAATGTCATGGCACGATTTCCATTAACTCCCACTTTTTTCTGGAAACAATGAACACTGGGTCTGTTAATAAAAAAGCTACAACTGGGCGAGGATTGTTCACATTCTCTGTTGTGCAGATAGTTGCCCATAATGTGTTTGTACTTTACATCTTGCAGTACTTAACATTTGCACTCCATTTTGTCGGTCAGGGCCCAGTGAGTATGTACAACAATTTCATCTATGCTATAGGGTTCTTTCAGCATTTTAATGGTTTCGACTGAACACACATCTAGTTGGATATATACTGTACACGCAGGATACTGCATTATATCGATGTAAGCCTGTGTTCAGTGCCACCACGGACCATTGCTCTATCAAGTTTTCTATCAAGACGTTGAAGTCTCTGTGTTTGGAGTAGCCTATCCAGTTCGTCTGCGTAAAACAAGTGAAGTCTTCGACCCCTTCAGTGTCTCACATGTGTTACACAAAGCTGAAGTACTTGTTTCACAATGAAGCCTCTTGAATAATTTATGAATCACATGGTTAATTTCAGAAGATGTTTCTTTTTACAAAAGGATGCACAAATTTTCAAATTCAAAGCACAAAATAAGAACATACAGTTCATACTTGATTTTACTAAATCAGCGGAGATCTAAAATATTTGAGGAAATGTCAGAAACATTTGACATTATAAAACACAAACAATTATAAAGAAAAACTGCATTTCACATTTATCCATCATATGGTTATAAATATTAATTAATAAATTATGGCAAAATATAATATGATAGCTTACATTACCAACAATTTCAGTCTCCTACCAGTTCTTATTGTTGAATTTGCCGTTCTCCTCTTAGCATTGAGGCTAAATCCTAAATATTTGTAGTTTAATTGTTAACTAATTATTGTACTATTTAGATTAAAAAAAGACATGTTTTAAAAACTGGCATAAACAAAAAAAAAGAATATATATAACTACCAAAAAATAATAGTAATAATAAAATAAATAATACATAATAATATAATTAATAAAATAATTTACAAACTACAGCATTACAATCTAAGAAGAACTTTTTCACATGTGCTTTACAAGACCATTAGAAAACTAGAAAACTGGAATTGCATCAATGTTACAAAAGGTTTATAAGACTCTGACAGTTATCCAGATTCAATGATGAGTTTGATTTTTGGTGACATCTAGTGGCAAAAATACCAAACTGCAACAAACAATTTACCTTTTTAGTTTTTAGGTCTAGTTTGGCAGAAAATATGAGTCCCAATAAAATGTTGGGTTTTAGAGCCTTCAAATTTGTTTCTTCTTTATTATAATGTGATTTTATACAAGAATAATTTAGCCACAAAGAACAACTTTTACTAATTTGTTGCTAATCAGCTCACTAAAAAAACAACAAAACATTTTTTTTTATGTAATAAATTGAAGTAATATTGTAGTTTTTAAACAAAAATGTTCTGAGTTTTGTTCACTTGAAGAAAATTAGGCTACCTGAAATCCACATGAATTTTAAATTATCTTTAAATATAAAGTAATATAATATAATAAATTCATCTTTGATTAAGGTGGCTATAGGCTTGCTGCTTGAACTCTGTGGGTGGTCTACCGTATAAAAGATTTCACTTTTACGTTCTATGAAACCTTTTAATCAGGATTTTTAAAATAACACAAATCAATCCAATCACGATGGGCCTTTCCATCTTAATAATTTCATTGGTTGTGCAACTTCCAAACTGTCATTCAATCCAGAATACTCATTAACATAATTTGAAAGTAGTTCCTCAGTTTACAACATAACAGTATCACATCTGTAATAAATTGTGAGACTTCTGTATTACTTTTAAGTTATTTTCTTTGCAATACCTGCAAAAAGAGAACAAAACAATTTTTAACTGTAGTGTGTTTTACATTTAGAAGAAGGAAATATGGTTAAATAATAATTACTATAGATAAAATTGTGGTCAATAGAAAGTAAGCACAACTGGAGGTTCAATCCTCAAACTTTAGTCAATTTACTCCACGAAAATGAGAATGTAGGGTAAATTAATTATATATTAAAAAAAAAACATGGACCAAATTGGTAAACATGGGGTTTGTATACCTCGGGTTTTGGCTCTGTGAAAGCAAACTAAGTAAATTATAATTAAAAACATGAAAACCCACAATTATAAGAACATAAAAATGAAATAAAAATGTTTGGGTCACAAAAAATTTCGACTGGAGTTGAAATTAATTAAAAAGCTGTGTGTGACCGACTGGTTGGCAAAATAAAGTTTTTGTCTTTTGTAAAACACAATTTAGTGAACATTTATTGAGAAAAAGGTTTATAAAAAAATAAACAATAATGCCTGACAGTATTTATTTACAGCAAAAATAATAACTTACTGTAATACATCATTTTGTAATGAGTATTTTTTCGGACAATCCCTCTCTAAGTCTAATATATATACATATATATATATATATATATATATATATATTACAAACATCAAGGACTTAACTTTATTTTCAGAAGAGTTTAGCTCCACAAACATTTTGCAGAATAAGTCACTTCCTCTATGAATGAACTTTGTTGAAACTAGCCACAGAAGACAAACACATTTCACCAGGGGGAGGTAATATGGCAGATAAAGTTTTAGGAAGAACAATGCCACCTTCTGCAGCACCTTAAAATCCATCAATATTAGTTGTGCCCAAATGAAATATAGATTTGTGGTAACGACAGAACATGATGACCAGAGCCTGAGTGGCTCTGCGGGACATCTGTGGACAGTGAAAAAGGTGGCTGAGCACAGGAATCCCGACGCTGATGAGATCTTAGCAGGGCAATCTGGTTTCAGTGTGAATTAGAGTTAAAGAGAGCTTCCTGCTGGGCTCATACTCAGGACAATCTCCCTCACTACTAGACATCATTGTTAATATGACATTCCCTGTGATCCTGGCTAATAACAATCTCAGAGGGTGGGGTATTTTATGACTGTAAGAAAAAAAAAAAAAAAAGTACCCAGCCATTCAGGCTTTTGCTTAATGTTCATCTCTGGGGAATTGTGCAGTGGCATGGCACACGATGATACAATCTCTTTTAATTCTCTTTCTGGTCTGTTTACACTCAGAGGAAGAGCCAGGAAATCAGGAAGGCGGGGGGCTTCTGAGCCACATCCACCACATCTACCCTACAGCACCTAATGCGCCGGAGCTATTATATTCTGATTGGAAATCTAATAAACAAATCTTTTTTTGATGTGACGCACCTCAGAACGTTGGACAGAGCCACTTCTTCTTCCCACGTGACACATCGGAGGGCTTTGAAGCTGCTCTGGCAACCTCTACACAAAGTGTTAGCCCTTTAGGTTACTGCAATTTTCCCATTTATTTTTCCTCACAAATTCAAATTGAATCACATTATCTGCTTTTGCTTGAGTCCCATTACTCACAGAGAACAATCTGTAATGATACTCTATCATCAACATGGTGGGTCGTGTTGCATCATTGATTATAATTTTCCAAACATCTTTTATGCTCATGAGAAATCACCCTAAGAGGAGCTTGCATCGTATTTCCCTTCTTACAATTACATATTCCAGTCCAGCTGCAGATAAAAACTCACTATTGATCAGTGAGCGCCGCAGACGCACACAGACCTCCATGGCTGTCTCTTTAGCTTTCTATTGTCTGCAGTAGGACAAACAATACAGCTGAGTTGAAAATCCATCAGAGCTGACAGGTCCATTACATACCGACATCAAACTGCTTTGAGTTGTCTGAACCTTTTTGTCCACTATGACCCAATTGGAGCTTTACAAGCGACTCCAATTTTTTTTGGCACCAAAGCATTTTCTATGACAGAGTTGGCCTATTAGGGCCAGTTTACAGACAAAAATATAACATTTTAAATTGACAATAAAAAAAATGTTAGATTACAAGAATTTATATGCCAAATTTATGACTTTTTATCATACATTTATATGCTTTACAGTTGCTAAGTTTAAAAGTCTTTCATTTCCAACAAACAGACAACTTTGGGTTTTTTTGTTGTTAATTTTTTTTCTTGTAAATGTGTCTTTTTAATCATTTATGTGTTTTAAATTCATAAATTCACAAGAATAAAAGACAAATTTACAAGGAAAAAAAAATATTACAAGAATTTATATGCTTCATTTATTACTTTTTATCATAAATTTACGAGTTTCAAATTTGTAAAGTTATGACTCTGAAAATTTTTCATTTCTGACAGACAACTTTGATGTTTTTTCTTGTTAATTTATACATTTTTCCTTGTAAATTTGTCTTTTTTTCAATGAATGTACATGTCTTAAAGCTGCAAATTCACAAGAAAAAAAACAAGTTTACGAAAAAAAAAATGTAACACTACAGGAAAAAAGTTGTGTATTTATGACTAAAAATCAAAGGTGAAAGTTATTACTTTTTTTTTAAATCATAAATGTATGTGTTTTAAAATTGTAAACATATAACTTTAAATGTCTGCATGTCCGGCTGTCATTTCCTTGTTAAATATGACTTTTTTCTAGTAAATTGTTTTTTTTTCTGTAAATGTTGTTGTTTTCAAGTTGCAAATTTACAAGGAAAAAGATAAAAATGACCAGAAAAATTTAATAAATTAATCAGAAAAACACAAAAGTTGTCTATTTATTCAATTTTCATACTTGATAGGTTAAAAAAAAAGGAATTTTAAGCTTTTTAGTGAGTCAAGATCTTATTTCTACTAGCATTAGAACATAGAAAAGGATATGCTGAAAACTTTGTTTAGCTAATTAGTTAGTTAGCTTACATTGCGCTTTAAAATGACCTTGGTAGCAGCACACTAAAAGTAAAAAAGAATAATAAAAACACTGCTAAAATCTTAAAACAATTAAGGATAAAAAATATAGATACATTGCATAACAAACATAAAACTGGTCTCTTCAGATGAAAACGTCTCACAGACTTGGAAAAGGGAAGTGGAACATCGATGTCTTCATCAACAGGCACTGCAGAATGCTACCCATCAATGAACAAAACCTTAATAACAGTAAATCAAACATTTGTAATGTTACCAATAAACATTCAGCTTACCTGTTTAGTTTGACCAAATTGAGCAGCACAAGTGCTGGATTGACACTTCAACTTTAATCTTGTAATAAAACATTTTTTGTGGCTCTAGTCTTGTAAATTTACAAGGAAAAAAGTCATAAGTTTACTAGATTTAAAGTTGTAAATGTACGTGTTTTTAAATTTACAACTTTAATCATATAATATTGCTTTTCCTTTTTTTAGGTGTCCCTAATCCTCAGTTGTAGTATTCAAATATTCATTCTAGGTAAAATAAATAAATAAATAAATCTCTGACAGCATGGCTAAGAGAACAAAATGCATTTAAAGTCACAGCAACTCTGAAGTTATTCATTTGGTAATAATGAGGGGTATTAAGAAACCTTCATTACACATACTGTAAAGTCGAGGCACTGAATTTGAATTTACAATGACAAATACCCAGGGCATTCATTATAAAAGGCTGTTAGTTATTGTTGCATAAGAAAAAGAGCCACTAAATCAGCTCCCACAGGACAACTGCTCCACCAGGTCGCATACTGCTTCGCTTATCCTTTGCTGCGTCTAGCTATAAATTCTCAATGCCGCTCATCTGTTCGTGGTGAAGCAGTCTGCTTAAATACAGGATTGGACATTTAAATGATTTTGCTAGTGACAGGCCTGCTGTGACAGAATAACAGATTCTGCTGAACAAATAGGCCGTGGAGGCTGCCGGGGTCCCTGGAGTCAGCCTCGAGCCCTCAGGCTCTGTTTTGTTAAGGACTTGTTTCAGTATGGCAGCACTTCTGGAAACATATTGGCCTTGTTACATGGAATGAAATGCTAATTCTCCCAGACTGTCTGGATTGTGGGTTTTTGTGATTGCATGTGGTTACACACTATGCACATGGGCTGAGGGTGGAGAAAAATTAATAGAATTTATACAGTGAAATGGCAAACCAGTGCAAACACAGACACATTTAACATTTAGAAATTTGGTTTTAAGATGACTTTTTTTAAGATTTTTTTTTTTTTTTTAGAGGGAGAAGTAAGAAAAAGTAGTTAACAGTAAATTCATCTATTCCCTACATGCTGGATTAAAATGATGCCTTATTTTAGGAGAGTCTGTCCTTTGACAGGTGGGAGTCCCAGAAGGTATTATAAGTTTATGATGGGATGATGAGGAGTAGGTCAGCCAGAATGTGCTTAAAAAAGCCTACCCAAGCTCTTTCTGAACTTACGTTTCTTTGTGTGGGGAATTGGACAAAAGCCATAGTTCCCTCTGGTCTGTCAAAGCTATTCTATAATCAACCAACCGTGGCCCTCCCTTTAAAGAATAGGAAGACATTATTCAGCTTCCTCCTTCTGATCTTGGGACCACAACAAACCATGTAA
>NC_050530.1:12007177-12016557 GCF_002922805.2 Oryzias melastigma | reverse complement strand
GTCAGAAACTGCAGACAGAGGAGCCTATGAGCCAGGCACCACATGACCCTCTCTACCACCACCTCAACCATGGTGGCCAAACCGCTGAACTCTGCCACACAGAGGGGGGCCTTGAACCTAATTGCTGTTGGTCAAGGTCAAATGTCAGAAAGGAAGTAAGGTTTCTATAAATGAGGATATTTCCTATTTGAGCTGTCACGGCACATTTAGGAGCCAGGTGATGGACGAAACTAAACGACATCCACACACTTAGTAGTAATTCAGCTGTTATTATTATTTTAAGGCAAAAAAAGGTCAAACAAAGGACTTATGTTGTACCTACAACCGGTAAAATAGAAATGCTGTGACACCAGAAGCTTGAATTCCCTTTCCCAGCTGACTAAAACCCAGACTCCTAACACTTGCCCAGATCATTTGCTGGCTGAATGGCCACAGTTTGCCGAAAGGAAAAAAAAAAAAAAAAAAAAAGTAATTTTATCTTAAAGAGGAAGCAAAGTCTAAGCACTGCTTTTTCCGTTTTATTTTTAGCAGACATTTCAGACGTGTCTCAAACCATATTCTTGCATCAACAACCAAACATCAGAAAAATACACTTTTTTTTGCAGACATGTTAGCATATAAACACAATTGTTGTTCTCTGAAAACTTAATTGTAGGAACATTTTAAAGTGTCACTTCAGTCATCTTTTTATCTAAAGGTATTTTAAAAGCGTTTCAAGTGATGTTTTAACTAGAAAAGTTGCATTACCTGCAATAATAATAGTGTGAATGATGCAATATATATATATTTATATATAATTTTATTTTATTTATTATTCAATAACAGGAAAAACATGCAATACAACCTGGATTTGTAAACTCAAACATGATGGAAACAAAAAAAAAAAAATGAAAAGGGGACTGAAAGCAGAAATACTCATACTCTCTCCCCCTTTTAACAAATCAATAAATCAAACAGTAAGAAAGAAAAATACAAAACATTCTGTCGAATGAGGAACCAATAAGAGAAGATTGGAATGACAGAAAAAAAAAATTACTATTACAAACATCAACCAGTGCGAAATGAACACCATACATCGGGGATGAGTAGTTTTTATTTATACTGGATAGATTTGTAGTCATTGATGATATGTCTTTAATAAAGTTTTTAAAACTTGATATTGTTGTGGTGTGTCTAATTTCTGTGCTCGATTTATTCACTCCATATACTGATACACATCGCTCCTTCAGAAGTGTTTTGTTTTGGTTTGACAAATATTTCAAGCCCTTTAAGATTAAATTTGCTTTTTTCATGTATCTTTTTATTAAATTAGAAGGAAGACATTTCATATTTACACTATACATACATTTTAAAATATTAATGCATTATTATTGCATTTTTGTAATATGTAAATTGGATTAGGATATGTTTTATAAGTTGTAACCCTAAATTCAATACAATAGTTCAGGTATGGTATAATTAAGGAATTATATAATTGAAAGTGAATCTAAAAGAACCAGTTTACTTTGTGTAGTACTGCAATTGCTTTTTCTATTTTAGTTTTGACATTGTTGTCTTGTGTACTTTAATTGCTGAAGGATGTCTTGAATAGGCAGAATGCTTTGATACCAATATTGCATAGGTTTAAAATGTACACAAATAATTTGAAGAATTTCTAGGAAAAAAAAAAAAAGAAATCGGAAAAATTGCATAAAATTTTAAAATACGTAAAAAGTATAAATGCCAAAAGTACAAGCATGAATGTCTTGAATGTGCTAGGATAGTTTCTGCAGAGTGGCAGGGGTTCAATTCAAAATTTTCTCTAAGTTGTGGGCGCAACTGTTGACGCCAAGCAATCCTGCCTGCATTTCCCATCATCCATCTGTTTACGCGCTCTCCTGCTATAGCAGCCCCTTACAACCTGAACCTAACAATACTACTGCAACAAAAATGACGAGCAATATTAGACCTAGCCAGCCTTGCAGTTTTGAACTAGATTTCAGCTCGGACGAGGAAAACAAATAGATTTATTTGTCTGCAAGTGGATGCTTCAGAATGGAGTGAAGCAGCGTCTATGTCACAACTACAAGCTTTTTCCTAAAATATGTTTTTGTCTTCCCCTAATTCACAACAATTTGAATAGATACATTCTCAGAAAGTATTTTAAGCCAAATGTTCTTTATATATGTCCTCCATCATGAGAAAAAGCTACAAGAACATGTTAAAAAAACACAATTGTCTTTGGAGTGGCTCTTTAAATGGATGCTGCGATTCCATTGAGCTACTGATTTCACATGTGTACCACCAAAGATCACGGAGGGAGGAACTGAATGTTAAATAGTTAAAGAGCCCTGTGGCAGTGGCATTGGCCCCCTGTTACCACTTAGTCCTATTTGGCTGGCCTTACTCACAGTCATAATTAAGACCCCCTACTATGAATATAAATGGCCCCTCAATCAATAGTGATAGAGAGAAATAAAGAGAAAGACATGAAGACCGTGGGCATATCTCAGGGGCAAACATGATAGCATTATGAAAGGAGCAGCTTGAAAGCGGCTTTTACTCTGACAAGGGAGCTAACGTTGTAATTGTCCCTCAGGGGACCAGGAGCTCTTGTTATTAGAAAACAATTTCTCCCTCTAGGCCACTTTTCCTCTGCATGAGGGCACAGATTCTGTGCTTCTCCCATCAGTTCTGTTATCCAGCAACAAACTTGAGAAAAATATTTAAAAAGTTTAAAACAGCATTTCTATATCTTTAAATAAAAATGTGGAATATTGTATTTGTTCTCAGATTTGTTACTTTTTTCATGTATTGAACTCGTTTCTGTACTATGCATACATCACCTAAAACAGTTACCTCTCTCCAGTTAATTTCAAGGGTTTATTTCCTCAAATTAATCCCCTTTGTCAACTCCATTGATCCTTGCAAGTCTCATGCAATATTACTGTTTGTTTAATAAATTGACCTGTAATGCAGATTAAGCTAAGAAGGAAATGAATGAAAAAAAAAAAACTGTGAGAGGAAAAAAAAATGCCCATTAACATTTTGCCTTGTGAGTTTGTGTGGTTAATTTAAAACATTTAAGGCTGGAAATGAGCTTCTCCATCAAATGTCCCACTTCCATTTACATTTCTTGCATACAAGTCAATTTGTGGCTGCCCCACACCATAAATCATTGCCACCGGAATGCTGTGTCTGTACCTCTAGACATTACCCTTGCGCATGGTACTTAAAAAAAGCAATTTAGAACTCCATTTGCTCAAAAAACACTGTGCTTTCAGCAGACTCACACTTCTCCAAGCAAAATGAAGATTAAACAGCAATGCCTAAAAGAGTTTTATGCTATAGGAATGTCTTGCAATTGTTTCACTTGTCTTTTTTTTGTTTAAAAAAAAAATCAAGACTAATTAATTTCTAAAATTAAATGTTTTTATGTAGATAAACTAAAGTTAAAATATCCGCACCTTAGGAAAGCATGCAGCATGATAAACCTACAAGTCTGCTCACTGTGCTTCAATTCACCATCAATAATGGGCTGATAAAAGAGATGCTACCTGACCAACCAGAAAGCAGTGGTCAGTAAAATAGGAACAATATTGTGTCACGTATCAGGACATAATTGATGACCCCCTTCACGGGGATCTCAAACCGGGCATTGGGAAATCATTTTCAATCTATGGCTTAGCAGATGAAACAAATGCTCTCGGCTTGCTTTGTCAATTCTCACTCCTAAGGGTCAAACAAACAGCTTTTCCAGGGCCAGCTCAAAGCCTGGTGTACGGGCAGCCAAGCTGAAAATGTCCCTTGTCCTCCACAAAATGATACAACGGAGCATTTTATATACCAACAGTTTGTTATTTGTCATTGACAAAGATATAATAAGAGGGGCCTTCATATTCATTGACCAGGTGACCCTTACATTCCCAGAGCCTGCAGCTCCATCCGTGGAGACTTCTCGGTCCGTGACTCCCTCCCACTCTCATTAAAATCCCGGCCAAGTCTTTATTAAGACACAGAAAAAGAAGAGTCAAAGGGAGAAAATGAGAAGTGGCATAAAGCAAAACGAATATGGTGTAGTTTTACAGTTTGCCTTTTATGCATTCAAAAAAGTGTTGCTGACTTTATCGTTTATGAATATTTGTTTATGTTCTTAAGAATTGAAAATAAGGGTTACCAGCTGAGAATTAAACACAAATAAGAAAAAATAGCACTTAAATTCCTGTTGCAAGGTTATTTAGTGTTTTTCAGCACGTGTGGTTGCTGTCAACTCAGCACTTCTTTGCTGGTTTGTTTAGCTTCAGTGCAACCAGCGACCAGACAATGGAAACCATGGAGAAAATATTCACACACAGCCCACACACAACGTGCAGCGTGAGCGGTGTGCCGCACTGCTGTGCCAACAGCTAATGAATCAATAAATTAAAATATTTACAATTATTTGTAGATGTGGATTGTCGTAATTATTTGTTGATGGAGTGTGTCTGAATGCACAAATCAAAAAACGAGGCTTCAAACCAATCAGAGCAGATGCAGAGTTGACATCTTGCATTGTTTAATTGTTAAGTGGCTGTCACTACTGAATTCATGACTGCTTGATGTGCTGTTTATAGGGAGCTAGCCCTAAAAAACTTTTGTTTTTGATAAAAAAGGTATAATATTTAAGCATCGCACGGACCTCCTGGTCGCCTCGGTGCAACCAACAGTTTACCCTCCACCAGCAGGGCCAGGAAAACGCACTGAATGAGGGGGTGCATTGTGCCGCTTCTGCAAGACAAAAGGGCCATATGGGGAACAGAAGGGTCTCCTGCCACACTTTTCAAAACGCCACAAACAGAGCGGCATATTATGCAGGGCACCGGTCACTTTAAGGTTACCGCTTTTTGTATAACAACTGTCCGAAAAAGGGAAAGCTATTTAAATCAAATTTAACACCATTATTTCACATTATAAAGCGCTGAACAATACCTCGAATAAGATATTTAATTTGAAAATATGTTTAAAGTGCATCTGGTTTGTTTTTATCATCAACACTACTCCACAAAACAGATCATTTGACAGTGATTTTCACTGATGATTTTCAGGGTCACATATGCGAGCTTCTGCAAGCTGCAGAATGAAGCTGCTGTGACGTCACAAGCAGGCCGCTTTGGAATGGTGCAATTATAAATGTCTGAACATCTTGTGTGTTGATTGGAGCATTGCAGATCCTGTGATGGTAGACTGCAGATCCAATCCATTTCTGCTTTATGGCATCTTCACACACAGCCAGCAAAGCATGTAAAATCATATGGTGAAGTGTTGCTTGATCTACGACAAGTGCATCAATGCCAAGAGACTCCTTTTTATTTTTTTCTGAGACGATGCTTAAAATATCCCCTTCAGCGATCGGCCGAATTCTCCAGAGACAAAGCAAAAATGTATAACTTTCTCCAAACTTTATTAAAGAATTATTATTTAGAGGCTGCAAAATATGTGCACTTGGAATTACTATAGGTGTGGCATCAATAATTATTGGCCTATCTGCATGTAATGAATTGACTATTCTCATGATCTGGCTCATAATGACTTTAGGACACCAAAGGGTCCTCTAAAGAAGATGAAAGCCTATTGATCCACAAGATAAATGCTCTTTAGGATGTTAATAGTCTAATTTGCTTTAATGATTTCTCGCAGCAGTTCTCCAGTCAAGGACAGGATAATATACACTTAAAAAGGCATTTCAAGCAGAAGCACAGCAACTGGATGCTTCCTGCATAAAAATGTAGGGCAGTTGAGTCGAATGTTTGAAATTGATGATCAAACCAGCCATTAGTTTGTCTTTATTTGCTTCCTTCCAAGGTAATTATCATGGATTAATGCTGTTCTGAAGTGTCGAGCGAAATAACATTAGCAGTATCCATTTCGGCCGGGGCCTAATAAGGAGAATAATAATGTTTCAAGGCTTTTCTTTGGTGCGGCACTAAAATGCAAAGTGAACACACAGGTTATATGGATGGCTTTGTTTAAATCATTACTATTAAATTAAGCACATTTCCTGATTATTTGTAATAATTATTTTCATCCTTGTTAAAATACTAATTTCCTTTTTTCGTCATTAATTTATAGTTACATTTCTGGGAAGCGTTTTAGGATTTTAGCTCGCCACCAGGGCAAATTTTAATCTCCGACAAATGTGGTGTAGTATGTCACACCGGAGACAAGATGAGGCATTGCTTTAGCAGTTTCAGGCATAAATGACATTGACTTCTGGGAGATGGAACTCTTTAGCATGCTCTGCACCAACAGAGTCACATCTGCCGTTGACAAACAGCTAAGGAGTAACCTGAGTCTATGTTCTCTTTACTGGCAATTTTTACATTTTATCATTGAAGTCAATGAGCCAATCTGCAATTTACGCTGTGGAGAGCAGGATGAGTGTATTCAGAACCCGGTCACACACCCAATCTCCTACTAAAGAGCAGCGATAATGTAATAATGCCTCACTGATGTGCCAGGCAGTAATGGTGCTGAACATCTCCCATTCATCCAACACTACCTGATCATTGCTTTAACGGAATAATACATTACGGCTGGAAATAGCTGTAAACCTCCAACTTTATCTTGGGAATGTGCACTCCTTTTTACCTCAGGAAACGTTTCTGTCCCTTGGTAATAAAAGGCAGAGCTATCAGGATGAAATGAAAAAGAGATTGAAACCCTTCTGTCTCTGTCAGGCAGAGCATTGATGCACATGGAGCTGCCCTCTCCTTCTTTTGTAGCCTACAGGCTGTTTGTATTATTATGAAAATAGGTATTATGATCTTATGAGATCCACAGAAAAAAGATAAAAAACCTTTTTTTCTTTTTCTCTTTCATTACTGTAAAGTAGGTTTGATTGACTGTTACTCCTCCCTGTCAGTTTTCTATTTTTTTGACAAATCATACGTGTCTCTCTCTTAATAGTGATCAATCTAAATGTCTGCAAATGAAAAATGTTACATTTTTTCATCCATTTGAATGACTTACATAATTACAAGGTATGTGAGGGTGGCACATACAATGCAATGTAAAGGTGAAGGCGGGGATCCATACAGTATGAGGCCATGTGTGTAGAAGCAGAAATGACACAGTGAACAAAGCTTGGCGATAACTGAGAATAGGAGGAGGCGCAAGAAGGTGACATCAGCCATTAACCTTATATCAGGCCGTTTTGTACATCAATGTCACTCACATTTAATAACAAGAGTAATCAGAGGAATTATGCAAATTTAATTTGATGCCTCTTGCATTATGCAAATCTTAGCTAAATATAATGAATCCTGACACTAGACCGATGCACTATGTTGCATGGGGTGGTTGTCATTGTTAGGGACCAAAAATGTAGGAACATCTAAAGTACATGAAATTACATGAGCATGCTGAATACAATTCTTGTAGACTCACTACAATGAAAATCTTGTTTTTTGGTATTTTAACAGAGTCTCATAACATTTTTGAGGACATACTGTATATTAAAAAAAATTATCTATTTTTGAGTATGTCTTTATTCAAACAATTGTGAATCAGGAGCAGATCCATAAAAGCGGATGGAAAAAGCTTGCAAGTGTGACATACAAGTTACTACGGCAAGCCACAAGCTCCCTGCTCTGCTCTATTCTGATGCATCCACTTGCAGACAAATAGATTTGTTTTCCTCGTCTCAGTTGGCACCTGTCTTAGTTTGGCTTGGTTGCTCCAATATTCCTCATCATTTTTATTGCACCAATAATGTTAGGGTGGAGGTGTGAGGAGCTGTAAGCTAGTGGGACAGCATGTAAATGGATGGATGATGGGAAGGGGGCGGGCTTACTCCATGCTGACTGTTCCGCCCACAACTCCAATGTGAATTTCTAATAACCCATTGTGGCTAAAACATTAATAATAATAATAATAATAAAACACTACTGCTAAACTAATGACATTTAGATGGTCTGATACTATATTCAAGCTGCAGTGGGTGTTTTTTTTAAAGCAAGGCCTTTGTTTGAATTTGTTTTGTGATTTAGAAAATGGGGTGCACTCAAATGGACTAATGAAAACAAACATCAAATGTCTGCCATGAAAGCAATTTTTCTTTTTGCTGTATTAGTGACCAACATAATAGAGTCTGACAGTGACCCCACACACACACTGTTGGGAGGTGCTTCATAATAACACGGGTACTCCTCGCATCAACTCCAGTCAGCTGGCTTGCCATAACCAAATGTTACCGAGTTAAACAGCATGTCGTGCTGCCATTTGACACGGTGAAATAAAATTAAATGAGATCCGTTTCAAAATGCAGCAAGTGGAGTGTCTGGCCTATTCCAGCACCTAATCTGCAACATACACACCCAACAAGAAGAGGCATATTTAACCACACGAGCCGAGACATTTGCACAAAAATCACAATACTAAGTGGAAATCAACAGCCACTAAAAAC
This sequence comes from Oryzias melastigma, assembly GCF_002922805.2. Classification (NCBI taxonomy): domain Eukaryota; kingdom Metazoa; phylum Chordata; class Actinopteri; order Beloniformes; family Adrianichthyidae; genus Oryzias; species Oryzias melastigma. The sequence goes on along the minus strand of NC_050530.1, from coordinate 12,008,135 downwards.
AGCTGTTTATTTTACTGCTTCTTCTCAGTTAACAACTCCTGATTTTAAGAGGTTTATCAATATACACATATAGTATATGGCAATAAAAAACATGTTAAAGATGCTTTTCAGTGAATATAGGCCAATTTTAAAAGGAAGGCTAGGATTGTTGACTTTATTTTATAGCAGTAAACCAGCACAGATAAGAAGCAATGAAACACAAATCTGATCTATAAATGAGTCAATAAGCAAAAAACAAAGACAACTCTTGCCAAAAACAAACATTTAACTTTTTTATAATTTAAACAGCCACTCTGATTGCCTTCTGAGATTTTTTTAAAAGTGTTCCCTGTATTTTTTTTTTAATTATTATTATTAATGTGCAGTTTTAAAGCCAAATCGAAAAAACTTTGTAATTTTCTAGGATTAGCAGTAGTTCATTAGATTTTTGTTTTTGATGTGTGAGCAACCCCACCCCTTTCCCTTCCCCCATTGCAGAGAGCTCTCTGTTTACACACTCTCCTGCTTGCTTACAAGTAGGGTTGGGCACCGAAGTTCGGTTCCAAGTAGGAACCGTTATGATTTGCGCGGTTCTACCGAAACCGAAAGATGCGGCTGCAAACGGTGCCGGATTTCGGTTCCAAATTTCATTGAAGTTTCATTTGTCTGTGGACATGTCAATCACTTGTACTCCCTTCTGATTCTTTACGATTCAGCCTATCTATTTACTTTCTTGTGTTCGTGGGCGGGCTCATATAAAACCGCCGAGATGGTCGGCTTCCGCAACGTCGGTGGGCGGGACTTTCGCTGTGAATAGTGGAGTTTCCGCAATTTTTAAACAACGCTGGAGCCCCATCCCAAAATGAAACACCGAATCGTTTCCTCCTTGTTGGGCTGCTAACAGCACCACCACAGCGGGTCATCCTCATCTGCTGCGCTTTGCAGCCGTGTGATTGACATTTATCTTCCGCCTTATTTT
>NC_050530.1:12006923-12007109 GCF_002922805.2 Oryzias melastigma | reverse complement strand
ACCAGCACAGATAAGAAGCAATGAAACGCAAATCTGATCTATAAATGAGTCAATAAGCAAAAAACAAAGACAACTCTTGTCAAAAACAAACATTTAACTTTTTTATAATTTAAAGAGCCACTCTGATTGCCTTTTGGGATTTTTTTTAAAAGCGTTCCCTGTATTTTTTTATTATAATTTTTATTA
>NC_050530.1:11994285-12006875 GCF_002922805.2 Oryzias melastigma | reverse complement strand
ATAAGCACCGAAAGGGAACCGAAACCGAAACCAAAGAACCGCGGTAGCACCGGAACCGCATCAGATCCCATCGGTGCCCAACCCTATTACAAGCTCTCAAACCCCCAACCGAACATTAGCAGTGCAACCAAAATGTCGAGCAATTTTTGAGTTGTCCAGCCGAACAATTCTAAGGCAAGACGCCAAATTGGATGAGGAAAACAAAGACTTAGATGTGGATGCATAGACTGGAGCAGAGCAGGGAGCTTGTGGTCCACCCAGTCTATTTTCAAATATTTTTGTCTGCTCCTGATTCACAGTGATTTGAAAAACAAAACACTCAGAAATGCAATTTTATGCTTAAATTTCTTTATTTATGTCTTCTCTCATCATAAAAATAGCACAAGACCATGTTAAAAAATACCCAAAACACATTTTTACCAGACTGGGTTTTTAAAATATATGTATATAATGTGGTGTTGACAAATGATAAACAGAATTAGAGAAACTATATTGTTTCTGAATCTTTTGAAGAATTTTTTAGATTTTTTTAAATAAGTTTGGACTGTATCCAAGTCTCCTATGGCACAGATCAGGATCAACATAGAGACTGCTACTAAGGAGACCTTCAGTGTTCACCATTCTTAGAGTAAAATGAGCTTCGATCTGTCCCAGAGGTAGCCCATCAAGAGGTGGGGAGGTTAGTTGGTCGTCACGGCCATCTAGACCCCGGCCTGTGAAAGCCTGCCAGAATCAATGCTAATTATGCTGCCATCTGCGAGGTGCCTGTGCTAGCTTGACACCTGTTCACTTCCAAGTGACAAACAAAAACTTCAATCAGGCCTTTAAACAAGACAATAACACAGCTGAAGAGGGAAATGATTGGTCAAGCTATTGACAGCCACGACTGTTAGCAGACAAAAATTGAGGGAGTACCTGTCATATCTGAAGTATTGAAATGCGTGAGTCATCATCTACTGTAGTTGTGGTCTAAAGCTGCATTATCTTCTGTATTTTCACTGTTTATGAAATCATACCACGGAAAACGACTGACTGATCCTTCCAGTCTCTTCCACACTGTGTGATGAATGTTCCAAGGCTTTCGTAACACTGTCCCTTTCCAGATAATTTATCACACGAAGACAATCAGTCAGAGAGCCTGATTAATATTTTCTGGGGGATCCTTTAAACTTCGGAGGCTGATCCTGCCGACCACATTAGGCAGACCGTTTACAAGAGGAAACCAATAAACTTGGTTGGCTGTTTGTTCACAGAGATCGGGGGCCTGTCAATTCTTTGCCCCTTAAAAGAGATCTGCCATTAAGGTGACATGAGAAACAAATGAGGCCAATTTCTCCTCCAATGCCCCATCTGATTTGTCAATAAAGGCCCAGGAGCTGCAGGATGCTTTGTGATAGATTTTCCCTTGCAGTTAGACAATCAGTGAAATACATCTAACTTTTCTGTGATAGGTGATTCACTCAAAACAAAACCAATAGACTAGAGTTAAAAGACTCTTTAGATTTGTTTTTAAGCTAAATAATTGAACAAAATAACATTTTTCCCCTTTAATTTTAGATCATTATTCAATAAATAATATTGTATTGTTTCTTTATGTGACAGTAAATTAAGAAAAAAAAGAAACAATTTAACATTCAAAGTCATTGTTTAAAGACCCACTTAAATGAAAATTGTTTTTAAACATGTTCTTGTGGTATTTTTCTGATGATAAGTTGCTCTCTGTTTAAATCGTGGTGAATCAGGAGTAGATGAAAGAAAAAAAAAGTTGGAAACTCTTGAGGCAGCCCACAGGTTTCCTGCTTTTGTCCATTCTGATGCATCAACTTGTATACAAACAGATCCATGTTCATCTTTGTTTTCTTTGTCCAAGTTGGTATCTGGCTCAAAACTGTATGACTGGATAGCTCCAATATTGCTCGCCATTATTGTTGCACCAGTGATGTTCTGTTGGGACTGTGAAGGGCTGTAAGACTGCGGGAGAGGGCATAAACAGATGGAAAAGGGGGCGGGCTTACTCCATGCCAACAGTTCCGCCCCCTACTCAAAGGTGAATTTCAAATTAAAAATATGCCAACCTGCAAAAACAAAGTCCTAGAAAATTACAGTTTTTTTTAATTTTGGCTAAAAATAATCACAAAAAATAGCTCATTGGGAACACTTACAATCGATCAAAGATGATTAAATTAAGATTTCAAGATATAATTTCATTAGTTTTAAGATTTTGGCAACAAACTTGAACTTTAGAGCTCATTAATAATGAAAAGAAAAGGTGGCCCAATCAGTCTAGTAGAAGCATATTCAAAGAAGGACATATGACTGGCATCACATCACTAACCCAACAAATGAAAACCTTAAATTGAACTATCTTAGCCAAAGCTAAGTCAAGGACTAACAAATATTAAAACAGATGACAACTGGAAACAGCACAATCTGCTCACATGTGGTTGTGATACTTATATACAGAATTATAGCCTCATCTGCAGAGCTGCAGCATCGATACACATTCATTACGTATGCAGCTCATAAAGTCAAATGTTTTTCAATAAATATCATGGGAACGAGGCTGGAGATACTCCACACTCAGAGACTTACAATGGCAGCATATGTTGAGGTGGATTGAGTCCTCAGGCTCCAATCTGGCTCCCTCTCCCTCGGACTTACAAGATAAATTATGTGGGCTATTTTTCCATTATGTTAATCAAAACACTTGCCATATGCATTACTGTTATTGGATCTGCAGCAGAAGACTGTTTTCAGTGTGAAATTGTGAGACAGAGCTATAATTGATAACAAACCCAGTTTAGGACAGTCAAAGATAACACAACAGCTGGCCTTGTTTATGTCTCTTGTTAACACGTTATATATGTTTTATGGAGTGCCAATTGAGGTTGTTTCCTATTACAACAGAACCTTATTTTCAAGGATGTTGCAAAGTTTATTGAAAATTTCCAAACAGAGTTATATTAGAGGACTGTTTCGGCTTTAAAAAAATTGCATTCCAGTTGCTGTTTTCTTGAGCCGTTTATGTGTTTTTGTTGAGGATGTGTTTTATGTGGCCTTAAAAAGTTCAAACAGAACGAGCACCACCGTTCTGGCACTTGAAAGGGTCCGAGGCGGTGTGCTGGCCCACTTGAGCCATGCTAATTGATTCCAAGATACATACAGGGTCTCGGGATCCATCTTAAATTCCAAGGTTGCACTTACAGCCCACTGGACGTCCTTGACTGGAGCCAGACACAGGTCTAGAAGGGGCTGTTTCGGCTTGCAATGTCATTGTTATGGCCTTTGTCATCTCAATTAGCAGGCGGGTGCTAAAACACGCAGCTTTAAATGGGGGCATCAGTGTTAACCTGGGACAAAGCATACTGCCTATAAAACAAAGCACTTATGCCTACTGCTGACCACACTGTTTGCCTCTCATTACCTTCAGGCAGCCAAACAGTGCCCAGAGGTTACACTAATGACCCACTCTTTCAAAAAGATACTGCAGCTACTCGGTGGTTATCATTTGGGGTATGAAATGCAACACTCCACCTGCACACAAGCCGTTCAGATGTTAGAGCTGTCTAGGGAGCGTCTGAAAAAGACAGAAAGTCAGTTTATCATTTTTCACCAGGAGAAAGAGTGGCTGATTAAATTAGGCCCATTTTAAGGTCAATGTATTTCTTTAATCAGTTGTCCCTTTTGATCATTCCTGGGAAGCGTGCTCCTCAAACTCTGTCCTTGGTAATGGGTCCCCTTTACCGGCTCAGTGTCAATACGCATATGCTCATAGTTTAATGTTTCCAGCTCTTTCGGCACAGGCAGAGCACATAATGCTGTGCATGTTTAACAGTCATTTCCATAAGTAAGTGCAATTTCTGTACAGTTTGTTCTTGTGTAATGAAGTGAAATCTTGTTTGTATTCCCCCTATTTCACCAAGAAACCCACTCAAGCAGCCACGCTGGAATTAAAGCAGCTAAAAATTAAAAACCGGCACTATCTTTAACTGAATGTCACACTATTAGGAAATAAAATCAATTACTTGCATACTAAGTAGTTCTGTTTCCGTCATTTTCGATTTTATATTTGGCAAGAGTTTTTCTGCCTCTCTCACTGTTATTGTCGGATTCTTTAAGTGACCTTAACAAGAAAAAATGCAAATGACACGGCAGAGAAAATGGCTAACATTTATTTATCCTTGCTGTTCTCTTGTCTTGTTGGTGTCATTAGAACAGTTCGCTGCATCCCATTCTCTCCCATTATCTCTGCTATCAACGCAGCACAGCAAGATTCCAGCAGGGCTATAAATACTTCCCTTGGACCACATATGGCTAGCACATCATCTCCCAGACACAGCTTAATGATGGAAAAAAAATCTAATGTCTTTTTGCTCCTTTTCTTCCTCACATTCTCACAACACCATGAAAAAAAGTCAGCCAGCTTGCAGAAGTTACACATACATTTGACTAAAAAAGCCACAAAACATCTTAAGTGTCAGCAACAACTAAGAAGGTGTGAGAGGAATGATAGATGTCTGTCTTGATCATCCACCGGCACAGGTTTTTGTCGATTGCACCAGGGTCACCGAGTGGCTCCGCAAAGCCATTAGAGCGAGAATGCAAAAAAGGACGCTTTATCTGAATTCATTATAAATGGATCTATATCTTATGTTTAGGGCCAAGGACACGATTTGTATCACAATGCAAATATCTATCATTAAGTGGAGACAGTTCATTTTTCCTGGCAAAAAAAGAAAAATGTTTTCTGTTTGGCATTCTTTCTCGCCCCAGATATAGCAGTTCGGAGTAGCCTATTTGTTGTCTGCATTGAATGGCTTGTCACAATTTTACTGGGGGAAAGTATCCAAAACCTGATTTTACATCTTTTTTTTACCTGACACGTAAACATAGTACCTGATTGAAAACAGTATATGTTACAGAAACACACTGTATTTACATTTGTTAGCTTTTTTTTATCAAGAAAGTCTTCTGAACTATAAAATAAGATGTAGCTGTCATAAATAACTTCTCTTAAAAGGAGCAGGAAGTAAAGTTATCATGCGTGTGTGTTGTTATTAAATTCACCCTGTCCAAGCTCCCCTTCATATAAAGTCACACATCATCATTTTCCTGCACTTTGTCCGATGCAGGGAGTTAAGTTGCTGAGCACTTGGCTGGGCATGTCAGTCAAAGAGCAAAGAGAGCATCCCGTTGTGTTCCTATCTAAATAATGGCTATAAAACGTAGCTAACGGTGTCCTCTGAAACGTGCTCAGGTGGAAAGAACTAGACAAACAGAGACAGCCACTGCAGAGCTTCATGACACAGAGGACAAAGTAAGGGCCTCATTTCCTCCCTTTAATCAGTGTTTACATCCACCCTAATGCCAGTGGCTGGTGACAGAGGAAGACGTGTATCAATCAGCGGAGGTGTCTTCACTGAAGAGGACACTTTGTTCAATCAAACTCCTCCTCTTACCAAAGGGGACATGCGCCTGGCAAAACTGGGAAAGGAATCATTGCTTTTGTCTTTGGAAAGTTGCATTTCTCTTACCTCTTCTCTCTGTCTCAAATAGAGGCAGAGAAATTACAGGTAATTAAGGATGTAAACGGTGACAGAAAGTGACGTGTAATTCTGCATTAAAGTGTCTCACACCTCAGCAGAAAAACTGATCATAGGGGCCAATGTCAAATTTTATTGGGCTATTTGCATTTTTGCATGCATAAATTCAGTCGGGAATCGCTTTGCAAGTGGCTTCAAAGTTTTCAGGGAGTTTGCGCCTTTGCTAAATAAATCCGCACAAGCAAGCTCTCGTGTAAAGCAAACATGTTAGCTCTGCACACTGTTGGCTTTTCCCTCTACAGTTGTTTACAAGGGTGGCTGTAGTGATGGAATGTATGTCTGATTTGCAGCTAGGTGCAAAGCGTAGAACCTCAGGTCATAAGTTGCAGGCTAGGAGTGTAAGAATTTATTTTAACAACTCAATTCTTATCATAATTCATAATTTATGGTTATAAATGTGATTTTGGTTCATTTTGAACAATTTGATTCACTGATCTAAAATCGATCCAAGACATTTTTGGCCAAAAATTCAACTAGTGTGACTCAGAGATAAATACCTGGGTACTAAACAGGTGAAGTTTTCCAGATTCCTTGCATTTCTTGCAAGATAATTTAGTGTAAATTTATGTGTACAAACAAGTGAATAAGAATTATAATAGCAAATCCATTCACGTTATAGTTTCATAAAGTTCAGCCCACTGTTGTTTTTCCACATCAAAATAATACAAACTGAACATTGCACTACACTGTATGGTCACGTCTGCCCAAACTAAAGTGTTTCCACTTATTTTTGCTGCCATCATGCGTGTTCTCCACTGTGATGGCACTTTTTTTTACATTATAGTTAAATAAACCTACCATGCTTGAATCTAAACGTTTTCAAGATTCACAAAGCCAATTTATTTCATTTTGAAGCCATTTTTTCAAATCAAGTGATAACTTGCTTCAAACAAATCGGTCTAGTTGGATTGTAGGAATAGAAATTGATTAATCAGTTAGACAATTAATCGTCACCCCCCCCATTTATGGCTGATCTTGAGGTGAAAGCTACAGACCGGTGGTAGCCCAGCCACCAGAATAGGTCATCGTGGAGGCCAAAGCCAGAGGGCACAGAGGTGAACACGTGGAGAGGGTCTGTAAGCTGGAAATACTGGTTGTGCAAAGTCCTCCACGGATGCAAAAGAAGTTTGATATAAGAATCCTTTAATGACAAACATGTTACAGTAAAGCTTAACAGACAAAATCGCCTCCAACTCACAGGGGCTTCTGGATTGTGCTGGCTCGGCCATTGATTGACCCCCCCCAAGAGATGAGCCTCATCATTCTCTCAGCTGTTCCTATCTTCAAGCAGCTCGATCCATTTACATTTAAGCACAGCTCTGCTCGGCCTAATTAGTTCCACGGCTCCATTAGTCTATGTTGTGGTCAATGCATTCATCACTTTGTGTGTTAGTTAAAAGCACATTTTTTCTAAACTTGTCACTAATCTCTGCATTTTTTTCAGGAAGGTGAGAGGGGGATTATGGGTAGCAAAGGAAAAGCAATGGTATCCTTGGTAATAAAATTCTAAATTATAAGTAGTGACTCAAAAATTTAGGCTGACAAAAAAACTTAGATGCAGGGTGAAGGGAGAAAAAAGAGAAGGGAGATAATGGGAAGGACAGAGGGAGGGGGGTGGTAATGATCCCTGCATTGAAAGACTTGGCTCACCCGCTGCCATACTGGCTCATATGGTCCAGTGACTTCAAACTTGCTGAGGTCTAAAACTTATATTATGCCACACACAAAAAAAGGAAAACAACCCGCACCTCATCAGAATGGGGATAATTAATTTTTAGACATGATGAGACATTTTCCTGTTTGATGAATCTTTCATGTACACTTTTACAATCACGTAGGTTTCAAAAACGTGCTCAGACAGACAGAAAGTAAACAGCGAATTTAGTGAGGAGCTGTCAAGTCATTGTGCTCCAAAGCAATTTAAAGTTTGTCAATTTTGTCTTCATTGGTTTAGATGTGGAGGAAGCATCCACACATGGAGGAAACTGTAAAAAAGAATCCTGCAGAGGTGTCCCTCTACATCCCCTGTGTCTGAGTCGCTTTAATGTCTCCTTGGATGCACATATCCCCCTTGTATTCACTTTACCATTGCCAGGTCACCACCACATTATGTCTGCTATCTGCTGAAGACGAGTGCAGCGACTATACCTCTCAGGATGATTCAATGTCTGGTACAGTCCCTGAAAGCAGAACTCATTTCCAGGCCAAGCTACCCTGGAGTCCCAGCAGGGAGACATGAAGCAATCTGAGGCCCTCGGTACCCTCCCACAGTAACCCGCAGCCTTCTCACCGCCACATCTCTTCCTTTTATCTGGAATCTATTTTCCTGCTCTTCACCCCCACCCTGTAAGGTAACACCATTTGAAATTTTACATGTCCCCCCCTCTCTCTCCGTCACTGTCTCTTGTTCTGTGTTCTCATGATGGATGAGTTCCCCGCTCGGGGTGTCTCAGCCTGTCCATCATGGCCCTCGATTAGGAATTAAAAATTTCAAGTGTTTCACGACGGCCACCCCCATTTTTCTTCAACCCTTTCCAAGTGTCCGACCGACCACACCTGCTACGCCGTCACCTGCACCGTCGCCCGCCACACGTCTCTGCAGCCGAGAGTACTATCCTCCCTTCAAATTCACCAAACACCTCCATTCGTTTAAGTGGAGAGGAAAAACATAATTTATTTTGTACTTCCCACATAATTTACTTTTTTCCCCTTTCCTTTCTACTGGAATTCTCCATTTCCCTATAAAATGAAAATTCATCTAGAATTACATCTTATGTCATCATTATGTTTATTAAGCGTGGATGATGTATATGAACAGCGCTGGCTTGCCGCTGAGTGCTTAATGATGCATAAGATTAAGCCGAGGCTCTCAGCTGCGCTGTGACTCCCCTCTGGTACCCATACTGCCGAGGCATGCTGGGAGTACAAGCTCCAAACGGCCATCAGGTGAAAGCAACTAACATCTCTCTTTTTCTGAGCCAAACTGGATGTGTGAGTGCTTATGTTTTGTGCGCACCGGTAAACGGAAGAGTGTTTCCTCCGTGTTAGGAAAAGAATGGCGCCCTATCATGGTGCTTTAAAGCATCTGTCCAGCTAAATTAGAAATAACTCGCTTTCCCCTGCTCACTGTTCACCGATCATGCTGTTTTCTCCTTTTCATATCTCTGTCTTCTCCACTCCTCTATCCATCCTGGGCCTCCTTCCTTCTGCGACCTTCATTTCTCTTCTCCCCTTCTCCTAGCCACACTGCTGTTTTGCCGCAGCAGTCTATGACAAAAACATTATCCTTCTGCTGCTAAACAATCCAATAAACCTATCCACAGGGAGCAAGTTAACCTCTTGTCTGTTCGACTGATGCCTTCAAGACCACGTGACGGCTGCCACAGTAAATTCAAATCATTAGTCTCCTTGCCCCCCATCAGAGAGAAAAACTTCTATCAGTAATGGAGACCTCGTAAGAGACCTTCCGCAGAGAGCACTGCCTTCCTAATTCCCAGTGGACAAATCCAGCGAAAAAAACTAATTCTACTTTTAATAATCTGTCATCAGGACCAGAGGCAGTCATAAATTATGTGGGGAGCATGTGCGAGAGCGAGCCACCAGAGGAAAATCAGGGTATAAAATCGAAGCCCAAGTTTGGAGAACTTTCCTGAAAATGAATAACAACTTACATACAGGATTAGTTGTTAAGTCACAGCTGAGCGCGTCGTCAGGCCATTCCAATCAGCCAAAGCAGATGAAGATTTTATAGACACAGCTCCTGTTTTTATATGCACCTTTTCTCATTCCTGTCTCCTTCAAGCTTTTTATATCCAGAGCCTGGTTAGGTGGTTTCATCATTAACCCCTAGTTTGCCAAGCCAATGACTACTTGTTAGTGTGTTGAGATGACAGCTCCATTTGTTTTAGAGGTGGAACAAGCTCATGTGACGATATAAAAGGACTGTTTTGTCTTTGCTTTTGAAGTCAACATCAGGGTACACTGGACCCCCCCCCCAACGAGGAGAACATGGAGCCTTCAAACCCTATAATTGATCGCTAGAACAAAGGAAATTATCAGGGCGACAAACAAAGACACATTTAAAACATGACCAGGGTGCTCTGTGGAAGTGGGAGAGAAAATGCTACTCGCCGCGAGGGCCAGCTCTTTGTTCCCGTGTCAATATCTCTGTAAACTATCGACATGCATCATAATCGTTCCCTTCTATCAAGTGCAGACTAAAGAACAATCTCCATTAGGTGACAGCGCCCCGGCAGGTTGATAAATGCTCCCTGACGAAAGGGAAGGAATTGCGTAAAATAAAGAGGCATGTTCCAACAAGTCTTGTCAAAATGGTATTGATTTAATCATCTGCAGAAATACACATTCTTGGTTAGTGTAGCGTGCAGCAAAGATGGCAGGAGCAGCAGAATCTGGGATACGCTTTACAGTTGTTGACGCGGAGACGCTCTCCCTCATTGGTTTTGCAGGTGATGAAACTCACACTGAGCCCCACTCCTATTTTTCCCCCATTCCCCCTCTTTAATCAGTTATCATTCCAAGAAAGTCTTTGAAAACCTCCTCTTGATTCATATTTAGGGCAACAGAATAAAGCTTTGTGTACGTGGGCGAGTCTATACCTTACACACCAGTGCGGCTAGCCTTCTCCTTGGCCTCTCAGCAGAGTGCAGAGGCGAAAGATAACAACAGTCCTCCATCATCCAGACACACTGATGGCATTCTTGTAGGTAAACCGAGGTGGCCAGAGGTCTGAGTGTGTTTATTTAACACCGGGATATTGGAGTGTGTGGTTCACCTTGGGAAAAATGCGCCTCTCTTCTGACACCGTTAGCCTGCACAGGTAGCAGAAAACTGGAGGTTCGTCGCATCAAAGTTCATCAACTTGTAGCAAAGGGCATTTCCTGTCAAACATGGCCCCCTAGCCATGTAAACACTTCAGAATTCACTTCACTCGTGACTTAAAATACAAATCAAGCCTTAAATCAAAGCCTACAGGGAAGGCAGTTGTTTTTCTACAACTGTAATCATTTACAAGGCTAAAGGAGGTGTTATTATGCCGGCACAGCCCATCAGAGCAGTGATGAGGTGAACACAAATAATGTGCATCCCCTACAGTGGGACGATGTGTGGCTGCGGCTGCCGGGGCTGGAGACAATCCCACTGTGACCTGACCTTGACATGTCTGAGTGAAATGGCGGTAGAGGCTAATGCCTCATCATATTGAGTTTGACTTTGGGGTCCTTACGGTGGGCACCATAAAACAAAGGACAACACTGAAGGCAAACAGCCATAAAATAGAAACAATTAACATGGAAACATATAAAAGGACAGGAGCTAATGCAAAATTATGATTGATCTTGACTACTGGGTTATTACTGACTAAATTTATTAATTTAAAACAAAGTTAAGGGCAATTTGACACATCAAGCAACACATTATAATTTTCTGCATTTGAATAGAAGATTTATCTGCTTAAAATTGAATTTATTTTGTAATAGCAAATAAAAGATATTTAAATTTAGGTCTTAATTAGGAGTTTTCTTTTATGTTATGCATTTTAAGTAAATGAATCCAATTTAATGAAACATCCTCACACATAAAATAATGGAAATACAAACTCATGGACATCACTCCTCATATCAAGGCAAGAGCAAAGCTCCAGACATTATTCTGTCAAGGAGGACAAGTGGAGAGGTTAGGTAGACACCTCATGTCAGAGCAGACCTTTATATATTACCTTCCTCTCCAAAGTAAGGACAAAGGGAATGAAGATGACTGCTCTGTCACGGGAGAAAAACTGATGAACCAGCCAGACCTGACTGAACTGTTCACTTACTGCAACCTGAATCTCTTCAACACATTGCAACTCCCCTAACATTTATGTTGAAAGCCATTTTTGCAAAGGATGTGTACATTTTTGGCTCCATCTAAACCAAGTAAAAACACTCATATTAAAGGCTTATTATCCATAGATATTTTTAATTCAATCTGATTTAACAAACCTTGAACATTTGATTTTATGTCATTGTCATACCGATTTTAAAATAAAGACTAAGTTTTGTTATTGTAATTAAAAAAGTTACAAATTAAATGATAAAAGGGAAAACAGTATTTCCACAGTAGCTAGATCTTCTCAAAACGTTCAAAATCTTTTTATAGAACAGATGGGAATTGATGTGTGTTTTGTCACATTTAGCATTAAAAACAACAGAAAAATATGTTCTTAATGTAATACTGCTTAACCCTGGAAAAGCCCTCAAATTCCAAGAAATAGATAATTCAATGTTTGGGAAATTATGTTTTTTAAAGTCTTTGATGAAATCTACCAAGGGTTTTTGCATGATCATTTTTTATGACATATAAAAAAATTCAATTGAGATACATTGTGTGATTTGGTAACACAAACGTGTGGTAGAAAAAAAACCCCAGTATTTATCCATTGTCTCAAATTTCATACACACATTTTTAACATTTGAAGATTATAATATGAACACCATAGTCAATAACTTTAACTCATTTTTTGTAAACGTTGGACCACAGTTACTATTAAACATTCCAAAGAATGAAGACAACACCTCATGGGACCCAATAGAAACAAATGCTAATTCTATTTATCTCTCACCTGCTAGTGAAATGGAAGTTAAGTCAATCGTAAATAAATTCCAAAACAAGGTATCTACGGACTGCAATGATATAGATATGGTGTTAATTAAAATGGTTATAGAGGATATTTTAAACCCATTAACTTACATCTGTAATCAGTCCCTCCAAATGGGAATTTTTCCTGAGAAAATGAAAACTGCTAAGGTCATTCCGGTCTATAAAAGTGGTGATGAACACTTCTTCACAAATTACAGACCGATTTCTTTGCTCCCCCAATTCTCAAAAATTTTAGAAAAGCTTTTTAATGACAGATTAGATAAATTTATAAACAAACATAAACTACTAAACGATAGCCAGTACGGGTTTAGAACAAACATGTCAACA
>NC_050530.1:11986778-11993479 GCF_002922805.2 Oryzias melastigma | reverse complement strand
GCCTATCCCCTTTTCAAACATGTTTGTTGATTTTGGTTTTTATTTATTTTTTGTTCTGTTTTGTTTTGTTTGGGTTTTGTTTTTTTTTTCTGCTGTGATTTATGCTCTGTATATTTTTATCTTATCTTTTCTTCTCTTTTTGCATGTTTGAAATAAACTATTCTATTAAAACATGGTGTAACTGTGTTATTTATAATGAATTATCAATAATTTTTTAGTTCTTTCAATACAACAAGAAGTTATTTTGAAAAATGAATGACATTAAATGACTCATTCTCACTATAAAGTCTTAAAAAATAGAGAAACATTTACCACCAAAAGTGTTTTTGAGATTTCATGGAAGCAGCCATTTTGAATTGACCAGGAAAAGCCCCTCTACTGCCCCTAGTGGGTTTCTAATCCACTACAGGAGAGAAATTATGGATCAAGTTATATACTATGGGTTTTTAAGGAAAGTTTGGATCATGCTAATGAGATAAATATGAAACAAATGATTATAAAGGATTAAAGTCAATCTGATGAAAATTTTGTTTTGGGTGTTTTTTACATGTTGTGACATTTTTGCTGGAGGACAGGTAGTATTTGACAAGTATTTGTTTAGTCAAATAGTTGTGAATCAGAAATAGACAAAAAATGCATTTGTTCATATTTGCTATGTAGAAAAATACGCTGGGCGTACAACAAGCTCCCTGCTCCGCTCCATTCTGATGCATTCGCTTTTAGACAACTACAGTAGATCCATGTGCATCTTTGTTTTCCTTGTCCAAGCAGGCATTTGGCTCTAAACTGTAAGATTGGATAGCTCCAATATTGGTCGCCATTTTTGCTGCTCCGGTAGTGTTTGGTTGGGATTGTACTCCCCTAAAACAAATGGATGATGGGCTTACTCTGTCCTGTCCACAACCAGAGGCCCACTTCTCTATGTACTCCTGTAGCACTGCAGAAAACATGTCCTGAAAAACAACCCAAATTATGTTTATTTTTAGCTAAAAATGCCATAACCGAGGTTAAAAGACCACTCTAGACTCCTTTAAACCAGCAAAAATAATGATCAGATTGAGTTTTTAACTACCAATACTGACTGAGATTTTTTCTTTTTATTCTTTTGAAACAAATAATTAAAAACTAACATGTTTAGGTTGTTAGCAACTTGACTTTTAGATCCCTGAAAATGAAAGAAACCCATCTAACATGGCAGGTAGTTTGTATCATTTATGACTTGAAGAAGCTTCAAAATAAGTTAATATTCATACTGAACGGGTACAAGATGAATGCATCACTTAGAGTCCCCCATTCATTTAACACTTAAGGCAATTTTAATCTTTATGTCGATAATGAAGATGTGTGCGGTATCAACTAGTCAAGGTAATTAATCGGAATGTCAGCGACACTGTATTAATAGCATCACGCGTGGCATCAATTTAGTGTAAATTGTCATTTTGACAAGGCACTTTAATTAAAACTATCACACCAGAATTAAAAGGACCATGTGAGTAATTTTGGGAGACTATCAAATAATGCTACCATCTGGTATTTTTTACATGTCTTCTCCCTGCTAATTATAAGTGATACTCCAAAGGTTAGAGGTACTTTGGCAGATGCAATGATCACTGTTCTAATGCCAACGGAATAACTACTGATCTTTTGTTTCAGTATGTTTTATAAGAATTCAGATTTGTTACACAGATTTGAACATTTCAAGTGCTGTTTTTGTGATTTGAGGACACACTTGTTAGATTTTTGGATAATTTAAAATCTAAGGAAAAGTAAAGTAGATAATAGGAAGAGAGGAACTGACTGTGAAAATATATAAAAATGTTAAAAAGCATCTTGTGTTCCATTTCCACTCCTAATGTTTCTATGCAAATGCAGATAACCATAAACATCAGTTTGAATATATACAGTACTTAGGTACAATGAAAGGAAGAATCTTGAATATTGATGACATCATCGAGTGCTAGTCATGTCTAAATTCAAAATGTATGCCTGAATTCCTTCACAACACACTATTTAGTGCACTACATAGTGCATTCACAATTTTGTAGTGCTATCTACAATTCCATTTTTTTGCATTTGAGCGATTTTTGTAAAATAAATTTGTTCAAATGTATTTTTTAAAAACAATCTATCCACATTTTCATCATCAGAACACAGTGGATTCATAAAAAAAATCTTTGTATTGATTAGATTTTCACTTGTGAAATCGGTGACGTCATATCCGCCTAAATGTGGTAGAAGGGGGAAACCGTTGCCAAATCTCATTGAAGGCAAGCATCTGTGTTCAAAAGACTCTGCCAATGTCTGGGTTGGGACTTAAAATGTGTTTTTTTATGGTTTTAAAACCCTGTGGCTGCCTTTATCTAAGATAGATGGTGTTGGAGACACCATAGACCACATGTGTCAAAGTCAAGGCCCGGGGGCCGAATCCGGCCCTCCAGTTAACTCTATCTGGCCCTCCAGATCATTTTGTTCTATTGTTATTAATGGCCCGATTTTATATTGCACTTATTTCTAACTTATATAATTTTGACAAAATACATTTTTATGGAGAATAAAATATGACATTTATTTAAGGTTTAAATTGATTTATTCTGGGATAATATTCCATATTTCAACTACATACGAGCTTTTTTGACTAATTTAGACTTTTTTATTTAGTTTTTTAGGCTGTTCTGGAGTTTAGTTACTTTTCAGCAACATGCTAGCAGTTATGACTAACCTAAGTTTTTTTTTTGTTTTGTTTTTGTTTTTTTTTGTTTTTCAGGCTAATTTGGCAATTAGCTAATATTTTAGCTGGCTATCAGCTTCAGAGTTTATGATAATGTCAAAAAGTTATGGCTTGAAAAATGTAGTTTTAGAGAGTTCAATAAATGTCTATCCTATCACATAAAAATTTACCTGCATTTGGCTGTAAACACATAAGTCAAACTCAACTATCAACACCCTAGCTTAACTTTTATTCTGTTTAGTGAAAAGAAAAACCATTAACAATAACTTCTTGGAGTGATTACAAACATTGGCAGAAAAAATCCCAAACTTTTGAGTGCATAGAGTTTCTAACTACTTTCCATTGTGTGTGAGTATCTCAACAAAGTGAAAAATAAACTGGTGATTTTTTTAGAATTTGAAATAGATACTAATAACTTGGTAGTTTCTGTGACACTGCATTGATGTGAATTGCATTTCCCTGCACTTTTCAATGAAACAGAACCATTCAATGAGCTATATATTGTGAGATTGATGGAATAAGTAAATGAATGAGTGTTGTGGATATTTGCAACAAATGAGAGAACAGCCTGACCTCTTTGCTGACTTGTGTTTTCAGTCAGTCTTTCTGGTTACTATGCGTCATGCTTTGTTTCACCTGACGTGCAATTATTTTTTCCATTAAATACACAACATGTATTTCACTTAGTTTTTCTGAATGAAATTTCAATCAAAGGCCATTACAGTCTTCAGACAGAAAAAAGTTTCGAAAAATAACAAGGCGCGATGGAAAAGAAAATAATGCTCTGTCAAGGGAGATGGAAAACACAAAAATAATCATTTGCGAGAAGCAGTTGATGCATATGTTAAAGTGTCAAGAAGCAGCAGAGAAATTAATAGCTTTCTGGCATAAGCGATCTTTGATAAATATGATTACATTTGCATACTTCATTTTACACAGGATCTGCTGTCTTGGTGATTCTTGTGATTCTTGGAGTTCTTGGTCCAAAAGACAATGTCATAGTTTGGCTCTCATCAGAGATTTTCCTTTTGTTTACACATAAAAAAACTCGAAAAAAGTACAAAAATATGTATGATTTTTGTGTGATAAAGTTAAAAATAGTAACAAATTCTGCAACTTTAACCAGATTAAATAGATGATTTGAGAGGATGGCAGTAGTAGATCAGTTTTCCAAAAAATGTTTTGCGGCTAATTAACATCTCATCACTTGTAGTGTGAAAATCTTACATAAGACCTGTGTCCTTTATGCCACAAAGAATCTTCTTCCAAAAGTCCTTGGTAGCATAACTTCATCAGTTTTTCATCAGTTACTGAGCATCTTTGCATTTATCTGGTGAAGTTGTAACTCCTGATAAGGTTGTAAATCTTCTTCTTCACAAATGCAATGAGTAAATCTCACTGTAGTTTTCCATCACTGTTTAAGGTACTTAATAATGGTGTCACTCTGGTCATGTTTATGCCATAGGTCACTGAACACACTTTGACTTTGTTGTCAAAAACAATTTTAAATACAGTAAACTTGCAGTTGATCTCCAGAAATTCTATTGTAAAAGTGGTCTTCTTAGCCAAAATCAAAATAACTTTTTTCTCTGACATAGTTTCTGCAGAGCGGCAGTGGTTAATCAAAAATTCACCTCTGAATTGTGGGCGGGACTGTTGGCAGGGAGTAAGCCTTTGCTCGTTTCCCATCATCCCTTTGTTTACACTGTCCTACTTGCTTCCAGCCCCTCAGAACTCCCAGCAATATATAGAGATGGACAAAGCAAGGCTGTGATGTCACAGCACTGAGAGGGGATAATCAGTCCAGTTCTCTCTATATACTGTCTATGCAAGAGATATTCAAGTTTTACAGTTGTAAACTAGATGTCAGCTAGGAAAAGAGATGTACACGGATCTATTTTTCTGCAAGTGGATCCATCAGAATCCACCAGAGCAGGGAGCTTGTGGCGTGCTGATTGTAGTTTGGACGTAACAACTACACACTTTTTCAGTTTTAATCCTTATTTTCTTTCATGACAAAAATGCTGCAAGATTATGTTTCATTGAAATGAGTCTTCAAGAAGTTTTTGAAGAGAGTTCCTTATAGGTATAATAACAATTTGATAACTTATTCATTTATTATATTACAGGACCCTTAGTAGTCTGTGGAACGTTCTTCACATATGTTACCAGGCACTTGCCATGGGTTGGAAATGACACAGATATTCCTGCTCCTTGTGTGCCGAATCTCCGGGAGACAGTGTTTGCTCTTTTCCCCTGCTGTTTTCCAGTTCAACATTCCAATTAACCTGTGCAAAGCGTGACGCCAATCACAGGATGCTGTATCGACAATGCGCATGGAAAAGAATAATGCTGTTAGGAGATGTAGCTTACTGTGGGGGGTGGAGGGGAGTCTTCCCTCACGGGTGACAGAGAACTTTGCTCCAGTCATTTATCAAGTCCTCTCTGTCCACCAAGGGGCTGGCAACTCCCAGGGCCGCCTGCTGCTTGGGGGGCCAGTGTGCAATATGTGCATTTTAGGCCTCGGGTGGGCTGGCAAAAACTGCTGATGTGCTCAGTGCTGCTAAGTTTGATGGATTTGTTGTTGTCATTTGCTTTGGTTCTGTTCCCCACAACAAAACAAAGAGAATCATTAACTCTTTTGTGCAGCATGGAACTTTTATGGGTTAGGGATAATGCAACATGAGATGGGGTGCAGATGGGGTCAGCTGAAGTGTTCTGCAGCAAAAGCCTTCCAGAATGGGGCTTTGAACATGCATGGATGATTCTCCATAGAGAGCTGATTACGGAATGATTTAGTGACCAGTGATATCCCCTTTACTTGCTCAAGCTCCCATCACTGGCCTCATTTCCACAGCAATAGTAAAACTGGCAGTGCTCACTACTTATATTTACAACCATTCACTGGTTAGCACATCATGTAGTGCTCTGGCCAAGCTGAAGTCGGAGCCATTACTGTGCCTCACTGTTAGAGGGCTTGCAGTGTTTACTGATGCAGGCTGGTACGGGCTTGCTCCGCTTTTTAATCTGCTGTTGATTTAAGAAAGCTTACAGTGACATTGTCGCTTTAAGGAAAATCCCAAAAAGAAAAGAATTTGAGTTTTGTAAAATTTAATGTAGCATAAAAGCCAGTTAAATTAAGAGATGAGCAGCAAAGTTGATTGAGCCTTAATCACAACTGCTCTTATGGGTGGATACAGGCTGTCTGCAGGCGAAAAGGACACGCAGGTGGGCCGCACAAAATAGCATAAACCGCTCTGTGAGCTTGTAGTGCCAAAAGGTTTATGCACAGTTTGTTCTATGGGCATGCTGTGGGCTATAAGTCGTAGCAAACACTTAATACACCATGCAACAATCAGTAACAGGGGTGTAGGGAAAAATGGATTTGTTTATTTCATTTGGTGGTATTTAAAATACTGAGAAAATGATATTTAATGAATTATTTATGAGCATCCTTCAGCGTCTTACTTTTGTTTTCCACCTCAACTCTTTATTGGTTAAGGCACATTCATTCACTTTGTTTATCTTATGCAGAAAATTATGTTGTGGAAATCAGAAAATGTTGACTGTTCCTATTAAAAACAATTTTTTCTAATTTAACAAAAGAAAAGCACAATGAATTTGTAGGTAAAAGCAGCTTGTATATGAGATACAGTTGCAGTGCTTAATGTTGTGATTATTAAATAGAATGAATTGTACCATTATGTTACAATGAAAGAGGTACTGAGGAAGAGTTTTTTTTTTTAAGTCATACTCTTAAAAAAAAAAAAAAAAAAAAAAAAAAAGAAAAAAAAAAAAAGGTCCTGGTGTAGTCTAGGGATATACCATGATATGTATCGAATCTTGAGACACGTATTGGGATATGCATTGTATTTCTAGACTCTGTATTGCTACACACCCCTAATCAGTAAATGTATGCTTCTTGTGTTCAACGTAACTGTTAAATATATATATATATATATATATATATATA
>NC_050530.1:11981135-11986689 GCF_002922805.2 Oryzias melastigma | reverse complement strand
TATCACACGTACATCTGTGCTCGATCTGTATGGTGCTAGTACTTGCACCTCACTAACAATTAGAAGACATTGCACAATAGAATTACACTTATGTTATAAGTAACTTACATTATCTTGACAAATACTTCACAATACACTTACAACATGCACGACAATCGCATGTTTATTTTAAGTCAGTTTATCATTTAATAGATATCTTTGATATCGGGCTGTTTTAAGCCTAACTAGTAATGCAAAAAGTACAACTAGTGGAACATAAGTTGTACTTTTTGCATTACTAGTTGTGCTTAAAACAGCCTGATATCAAGGATATCTATTAAAAGATAAAACGGCTTGCCATACCTGTTCCACTTTCATGACATCACTTAAGATGGCTGTATGAGCCTCGTGGGATATTCAAGACACACCTGAGGATACACCTGCTCTTTTCTATGGCCCAGACAACCCAAAAACAAGCGGCACCCACATGAGTCAGTCCTCATAAGATGCACATTACCAAGGCTTTATGTGAGCTGCGCATTTAAAACAATGAACTACATCTTCTGGGTTTGAGATTTACATACAAGCAAATCCATCCTTTCCACTCTCAAAATCTAGAGGAACTCTTGGATAAACCTGCTTTGTGGGGACGTTGCCATATTGGCTGATAGAGCTGTCTCTGAATGGAGAAATTGGATTGTCAATTTTTGTTGAATATTGTTTAAATATGTCCAGGTACAGAGCTATCTGGTGTTTTGCCCAAAAAACTATGGCTGCAAATCTGTTGAAAAAAAAAGTGCATGTTTCTATCTCCACAAAGGTTGAGGAAAAAGTTGTTTTGGGATGTGATCCTCTTGGGGCCTCCTTTTTTCAGGTTGAATCTGACATATCCTGTTAGTTGGAGTTGAAGATTTGGTGGATGCAATTTCTGTTCCTGGCTCGCTTGCTCATTCTGCTCTAATGCGTGTTTCTTACAATTCTGGGACCATTCAAAAAGTAAATAAACTGGCTTTTTGGTTAATGGTGTGTACTTATATGGCTCTTTTCTACTTTCATTAGGGCCCAAACCTCTTTACTACAGTCACAAGTCTAATTCACAAATACGCACACACATTCACAGTTATCAGTTGTTTTTTTTGTTTTTTTTTTTTGTTTTGTTTTTAATAGATAAGATTTACTAACCCACTCCAATGAAGATTGTGTTTTAGGAGTTTTTAACGTGTTCTTGTGGCATTTTTCTGATGATGGGGAAAATTAAGCATAATATTGCATTACTTAGTACTTATTTATTCAAACAGTTGTGAATCAGGAGCAGATGAAAAAGTGCAGTTTGAAGAAAATTGCATTTGTTATGTAGAAAATAAACTGTGGGAGCCACAGGCTCTCCACTCTGCTCCATTCTGATACATCCACTTCCAGACAACTAGATTTTGGTTTTCCTTGCCCTCGCTCCAATATTCCTCGCCATTTTTGTTCCTTCTGTACTGTTAGGTCTGTTTTGTGAGGGCTGTAAACTAGTGGGAGAGCGTGTAAACAGAGAACTCTCAGCAATAAGGGGGGTGGGGGGATGAGGTATGGCAGGCTTATTCCATGCTAATGGTCTGTCCCACTAAAATTTAACATAAATTTGAATTTCATACATGTTTACAATAAGTATTTCAGTAAGTTACCCTCCAATCTTGTAAGAGAGGCCGACACAGTTTCCCTCTGCTGCAGCTCTCGTACATTGATTCGCTAAAAATGTAATATTTTCTACCATCGTTATTATCTACATCTGCTATATGTGCCATACTGCTTGCATTTTACCATTAACATGTTGGAATAAAAGCTTAGTAAGAATTAGTTTGCTAGTCGGCTGCTAAAAGTTAGAAACTTACGGTGCACCGTGGTTCTGTCCTCTATTCTTATTTGCTCTTCTGCTGTATAACTTATTATTTATTATATTTAGTTATCTGTGCTCCTGTTTGGTGCAGTGCAATTCGCGTGTTGTTCTTCTTTTCCAATCCCCTCCGGGGGACCAGAAGTCTGCAGAGCAACAATGCTCAAATTTGATTGTCTCTGGATCTAAGCTACATGACAATCCTGTGAAAATAATCAGTTTTTGACTAAAACAATTGATAAAACTTTCTAATGACGACCCCCCCACTAAAAAATGGATGCAAAAGTTCGTCCAGCAGTAGCAGGTGAGACTCCGACAGGGATTAAGAAATTTGGAGGGACCAAACTATCAGGTTACACATTGCTTAAAGATTTTTTTTTTCTTATTTTTTTTCTGGACAGTTGATGTTTGAGATTCACGGAAATAGTCTGAGGGTTGCAGGACTGATTCCATTTTAAAATTTTGACCTGTTAAATCTTTTTTTTTTACTTTATTGACCAAATGAAAACTTAATTTGTGAACATGGTTGCTCTTCTTCTTAAGAATGGCTTTAAGCCTACTCAATGAAACCAAAATGAGGTAAGACATTGTTGTATCTGTCAGGAGTCAGAGCTCTGTCTCCCCCTCTGGTCACCGGTGGGAGCCATCTCCACAATACTGACTGCACTACATCTCCCAGCAACCCCAGCGCACAGTTTCTGGATGCTGTTCAGCTGTCTCTCATTTGTCTGTCACTCACAGGACACTTAAGCACTGCACAGAGCCACACTCAGTGCGAAGTATTGTTTGTGTCACACTGCTTGCATTACCAAGCATTTCTATCTGGACCCGATCTTTTTGTACCTGACCCTGATTTATCCATGATTGCCTGCTGCCTGTCCTGACCCTCGCCTGAACTCTAACATTTCTAGTCTCTTCTTGGATTAACCCATGCTTGTGATTGACCTCTACCTATCTGACCCTGATTTTGGACTTTTAGCTCTGCTTAGTTCCTATCTGAACTAATAAACCTGCTGCACATGGAACCAGCTGTCTGCCTGTTTGTGACAGTAAGTTTGCCCGAAAATATTTTAGTAGCAAACGGTGACATAAAATATATATTAAAAAAAAATAAAAATGCAACAAATATGTGGTGAAGTGTAGTCCAATACGCACATTTGAGCCAAATATGTATCACTGGTATTGAAAATATTCAAAAGATTCAATTGTTTCGGTTCTAAAAAGTCAACAAGCATTCTGGGCTACATTGCACAGAATAAAATAATTTAGCAGAATATCCTGTAAAAAGTCACTAGCTTCTATAGCAGAACATTGTGAATATTAATGTATGATAGCAGGTATAGGGTCGTGCAGCTTCCAAACACCAAGGTAAAGACTTATTTCCTCAAGAGAGAGGTGAAGATCAAGACAAATCTTTGTATTTTTCTCCGTCAAGTCATCACACTCCAAAAGAAAGTACAAATTGAGACGATAGCGACGACAGTTTACTGTTGACTGCAAGGGTTACAGGGGTGATTGAGTATGTGTTTGACTGCCCGAGGCCAAGGGCTAACAGTACTGATGCACAGACAAGGTCGTCTTGCAGAGAGAATAGCCTCAGCACATAATCCCAGGGTTCCTGACTACTACAAACAGAGGCAGGCCACAAAATTGATTAAGGTGAAAGAACAATCTTTGGGGAACAAGATGATCAAGACAAATGGTGCAGTGTGGCTTTGGCCAAGAAACACTAGATGTTATTTCACTCTACTGTAGTGTTCGCTCTTAGTTTTTGAAATTTTGGGGTCTAAAAACTTTCACTAAATAATATTTTGACCATTGCTGAAGAGTGTGGCTCAACATGAGTTCAAAAGAAAAAAGTAGGACCCCAATCTGGTCCCTGGAGTGTCATCAATAACATTAAAAAGAGGAAAGTTATTTCCCACATAAAACTAATCTTTCCTTTTATTGTATTTTAATGAAACAGACTTCGTTCTAAGGCAGTAATTCATTCCATTTGTTATGTTTGGACAACTCATTAACATTATCATCTATTATCATTAGAGTGAAATTTTAAGCTTCTTCTCCCTTGAGATGTCGTGCGTTTCTTTTCTTCAGTTTGCATTAAAACAAATGTGGATCTGCTGATGCATTAGATTAATGTGCGCACTCCCTGCCTGCTGCAAAGCTTTACTCCAGCTTTGAAACTACAGCTTTTTGCTCTTTAAAATCTCCCTTTCTTGGCAATTTATTGTTTCACTATTTACCCTGACAGAAAAAAGTGGTGTAACCTAAAAAAAATATCCTTTTTTGACATTATCTGTTTATTGATTTGACTTTTTCCTATGTTCTCATGTGAAGCTAAAGCCTCACTGACTCCATGTAGCATTTACAAAATCCTAATGCTAATGATTCATTTAGACTTCCAGATTTAAATTCAAACTTCCTAATTCTTGGGTTTGCTGCACCAAATCGAGCCCCTTTCTAATTAGCTTTTTCTTGAATAAATAAAGTTGATTAATTAGCAAGTCAAAAAGAGTGAATTTGATGCATGCTGTATAAATCACTGTCATAAAAGCTTACTGAAACGTTTCATTTGCATTGCCAGACTTCTAATTACATGCAGCCAAACTTTAAAGATCTGATGGAAAATGAACAGCAATGTTAAGTGAAAAGTTTCATAGAAAAAAAGAAAAATGCTTTTAAAAGGTGCAGTTTTACATCCATACTTAGTTGTAAAATTTTCAATGCTTGCAGAATTTGCACTATTTGGATGAGTAAAAGAGTAGAAAGAGTAAAAACAATAACATGCTGCTGAGGGTTGTTAATAGTCTTTTACTGTATGCAATGAAACTGATCATGAGAACACAGTTGAAATAGGTTTATGCCATAAAACCTTTAAAATGGATGGCCTTCACAAAAGATTCAACAAAATAATTTTACAGTATTTCCTTTCTGGATCTCAATAGTAGGCATATAGCTAGATATGGATCAGATCAAATTTGAAAACAAGTTAATTTAGCAAGTGCAATGTAAGTTTTGATCAATTTTAAACAAGTCTCTGTCAGTGTTTTTAGCTAAAACAAAAACTAAAGAGATTTCTAACAGACATATAATGTCAACTGTTGCAAAAAATGTAGTTCCAGCATCTATTTTATGTCTATAATTTTTATTACTGTCATCAAAGGTTAATTTGTCTTAGCACCAGTTTTTGAAGATTTTTTTTCTCCGTTCATGTCAATAAGAAACTTTTTCTGCATCTGGCAAAAATCCAGACATTTTCATTAATAAAAAGTGAAAAACTTGGATCTCCACCAGAGAAATCCCACACAGTTTATTAATGAATTCATCAAGCTCCGACAAAAACGATGTATCACGAGTTATCCAATGTGTTATGAAATACTATATTATTTTTCTCACTTCTTTTAAGAATTTTATAGTTTCTTTAACCATCAACATTCTTAACTACAAGAGTTTGACTGCAGAATTAAACAGTTTAATTGTTTTCTATAAAGCACCTGAGACATCATCAACACAAAACACAAAACACAAAATCTTTAACATACTGTAACATTTCAATTATTAATCTGATCAAAGTAGTTCCAGCAGATTCTGAAGGAGAAAAGTGGCATGAGCCGCTGCTCACCTTTTGAATCTGTTAGAATTATTGTGATTGTGTTAACGATTAAAAAGTTACAGTAAATCAATGAATAAAAA
>NC_050530.1:11964787-11980958 GCF_002922805.2 Oryzias melastigma | reverse complement strand
AGCCTCATCTACACTCTTGCTTTCACTGAAAAAAGTTTGTATTTTGCTCAAAATTCTGAAATATGTCCATTAAAACTAAAGTTACTTTCATACATATTTTGTTAACAGTTCTATTTCATTATGTTTATTGTTAATTGAATCAGCCATGCCACCCCCCAACAGTCTATTTCTATGATTAGACAGTTATAATCATTATCTCATGGCACTAATATGGCTGGGGAATTTCCCATTTTGTCATTTATTTGTCTGCTACATTTTAATGTTCAAACGCAGCTATGAACAACTTGCAAACTGCCATTTAAAATTACTTGTAGCATTTTTTCATTCCAGAATGGTAAGAATGAATCTGCACCAAGAATGTATGATTATCAATTATTAAACAGTCTTACAGCAACAATACAACAGAAACATCTAAAGTTTAAAGATTACTTTGCATCTCTGTGTGACATTGTGTTCACTTCTTCCACCACAACCCTTCATTTCATTTTGTAAAATTGCCCTGCAATTGATATTTAGGTAATTGATAATCCCTCTGTGAGTTATGTTGTCAATTTAATACCTAAATCCTATTTTGGTGGCCATCTGGGTTCACTTAATTGCACCCATGAGAGCCCAGGTTGTAGACAGTAATTATTTAGAAGACATTCAGATTGAGAAATGACATGAACTTCACATGTTTTCTTTATCATGTTAATTTGAAGTTAAAAAAACACAGCAGTTCTCAAAATCTTTTTACAAGTTACTGTCTCAAATATTAGGACAAATATGGCTCTAGAAAGTAGCTCATCCTGAGCTTCTGTGAAATATTTTTATTTATTTTGTAGGTTAGTTGGTGTAGTTTCTCAGCTGCATGCAGATCAAATAGGTGGTTTGAGACAAACCTTATCCGGACTTGTAAAACATGGAGTGTCTGTGCAAGTCGCCCACTCATTGCTGAGGCACTCTGTCAAATTGATTATCCAGTCAACTAATTCCCAGTCTATGTTTAGCTAAAGTATGATAGACTCATTGTTTCCCATGGGTGCGATTCTCATTTGTGTGTCTGTCTGTGTGAGTGAGTATTTATGTGAAAGAGGCTAACTAATCAGTAAACTGGGCCAGAAGCAGAATATTGAGCAATCTGGGACAGTTGAGGGTGGATTTTGAGGCTCATCACAGCCAAATCTATGAATGTGGCATCTGACAAACAAATGCTATATAGATGAACAACAATCGTCAAGCTTTTCCCGAAACTAATTTGAGACCGTTTGTCATTTGAACCAGAATGTTTCACTCTGCTAAAAGGCTGCTGAACAGGAGTTTATATCAGTGTAGCCAATGGCTTAGAAATGGGTTGCTTTTGAAATTGTCCTAAAAAAAATTCTGACAGTAATCCATGAAAAACATAGCCTGAGATTTTTTTGGAAAATATTGTTTTTGTTTGTTTGCTTTTTTATTCAAAGGACATTTGATGGCACACAGGTCCTATACATGTGTGTGCCGCAGAAAAAAGGAAATGACAAAAGAGAAAAAAGCTTTAAAATATTATGTAGTACAAATAATTTGGGCCAGTTTGCAATTTTTTTAATGAGTACTTCAAATCTTATAAATTTACTACGAACAAGTTGCAACTGTTAAATTACTAGAATAGAGTTGTACATTTACGACTTGAAAAGTCATAGGCTAAAATTATGACTTTTTTCAACATTTAATCTCATAAATGTACCATAAAAAATGTGCAAAATTATTATTATTTTTTTTTTGTTTTTTTTGTTGGCTCTTATGCTCCATCGTAAAGAATTGCTACATGTTTCAGAATGTTAAAAAAAAGTCATAGCATTAAAAACGTTTCTTTTAAACAAGAAAAAAAAAAGAAAATAAAAATCCAACAATTATTTATGTACCTCAGCTTTTCAAAGCAGAAATTTTAAGTATGAAAAATATATTATTATACTAGTAATGTAATATTAAAATTGTAACATCCCATTTCCTTTGGTTATTTGATATATAACTTATTTTATTGTTTATTTTTGGGGATTTTTGTGACTTTTTCAGTTTGTTTAATAAAAAGCACCATGTGTTCTATGTTTCAATTCAGTTCTTAGATAGAATTTAGTGTTAAAATCCATTATTTTTCATTTTTTATTTTATCCATTCCCAGATCTGAACCCAAAATTGGAGAAGCTTTCTTTAGCATGGACTAAATGTCAAATGGCCCATGAAATGTTAAAACACGCTTTATTTAAATACATTTAAAGAACAAGCCTGTTCTTTGCTGTGTATCAATAAAGTTTTTGTTTGAAGGGTTTCCTATTAAGTTACATTTGCCTTGACAAAAGTACTTAATTTTACCTCAAGTTTTTTTTTTTATTAATTAAGCTTTCTTTTTCTGTTTTTTTGCTGTGTTTTGTAAACCTTACACCTCTGGGTGTCTGTACTGCACAGTAATCAGTTTACTTTTTAATCACTCGCTTAACTGTAATTAAAACAAAGGGACTAAGCAAAGCTGCTGTCACAATTATAAGGGTTTACCATCTAAAACTCCAAAAAGCGAGGCCTAATCGCAGAAAAGTAAACACAATTAAATCAAAAATTGAATTGAAGATTCAAATATTTGTCATTTAAGTTTTTTTTTACATTTTTTAACGTAACAAAAAATGTACTGTCCCCATTTACTCATTAAATCAGTGAGCAATATTTTGCTTTTTAAAACTACTGCTGTCCAAACATTCCATTCACAAAACCTCAGCATGACTCAACAGGTCAGGATCAAGAGAAGAGGGCCTCCATGTGTCCTGTTAGTGCAGAAATATCTCTATTTCATTATCTTCTACATGTGGCCGAGCAGAGTCCTGTGAGAGAAGAGTGGCGAGTGAAAGAGGTCATGCTGAACCAGACAGGGACACCGGCGTGACACTGTGACATGTAAAGATGCCCTTCACTGAGCTGTGCCTTGCACAACAACATGAAACGAGGAAATGAGCCGCAAACCTTTTTTTTTTTTTTTTTTTCTCCCAGCAGTTCAGACTCAAGTACAACTGCAATAATGTAACAACCAAAAAGACGATGCTATCATCTAAAGATGGATTTCAAAGTATATAATTTAAATGTTTTGGCAAAACAGAGGGAAATATGGAGGAGTGGGATTGTTAAAGCAGACAGCAGTGATTTGACCATGAGTTCATCTTGTTTAGTGCACTGAGTTGACAAGACTTCACTAAAAGGGAATTATATGTCCTCCGCTGGGTCTTCTCTCTAAATGAGAGCCATTGCCCCTATTAGCTGAAGGTTAATAGTCATTTGGTGAAGGAAACAGCTGATTTTATATCTAACCCAGAGCGCAAAACAACCGAGCGCCGCTCACATTTGTTGTTCGCTTTATGACACCCTTTCATGTTCCTGCAACCTCTAAATATTTTAATTCTGACCATGTGAAAAACGGTTTTGTTCATTTTGTCTGTGCCCTGCAGGCAAGAATCAATGACATTTGAAATAATTGTTGTTACAGGAGTAATCTCTGGAGGGAGAATGGGGCAAAACTGTAGAGAAGATTTGAGTAAATTACTGTGTCAGCTTCTATTTATTTGCAACTGGATTGCCAGAGGCAGCACTTGAAGATAGCCATTAAGAGTCAGGGCAATAAAGACAGAGCGTGTAGCCATTGTCGAAAAGTTAGCGTGTAATGCAGCAAGTTATCATCAAAGTGCTCCCCGTGGAGAGAGCAGGGCGCACACTGGGGAGAATACATGTGAGGAGAACCAATTATAGCTCCTCAAATCTCTCTTTCTCAGAGGGAGAGGTCATAAATAGATCGCTATAGTTGTGTACACTTGCTGTATATCTCACCATATGGTGGCTCTTCTCAGTGTGTGTCATTAAAGGTAGCAGATACTCTTAGACCGAGACTGCAAATACTACGCTTTTAAAAGTACAGTTAAAGCTACGAGTTGGAAAAAAGATACTGTAGAAGTTTTGAAGTTAAATACATTCTTTTCACATGTTTACAAAATAAAGAATTGGAGCCAAAACTAAGTAAATGCCAAAAAAATAAATATATAAAACAAAAATACAATTTTTATTTCAGAGCAAAGTTCCATAAAAACAATTCCAACAAAATGAAAAGAAATAAAAATGAATGTTTTGTAAAAAATAGAACTAATTTCCAGAAATCAAAAATTAAATTTTGAAAAACAAGGCACAATAAAAACAGGAAAAGGTAGCTACCATGCATGGGGCATTACTGATTGATTATAATATCCAGCATCACTTCCTGCCAAATAATTTCAATTTGGATCTCTGAAAATCATTTTTTTTTTTTTTTGC
Source organism: Oryzias melastigma (assembly GCF_002922805.2). Classification (NCBI taxonomy): domain Eukaryota; kingdom Metazoa; phylum Chordata; class Actinopteri; order Beloniformes; family Adrianichthyidae; genus Oryzias; species Oryzias melastigma. The sequence goes on along the minus strand of NC_050530.1, from coordinate 11,976,656 downwards.
GTTTTGGTTTCAGGAATTTAGTTTTGATTTCTAAAATGTAATGTTTGTTAATTATTTGCTTTGCTTTTTTAAATTGTCGCGGTGATCTTTATTATGTTTTTTTGTGTTGAGTGATCTGACGGTGTGATTTTGACTACAGGGCCACCGTACTTTTGTACAGTCACAGTGTTTTTAAGAATCTCCCCTTAAAAAAAGTTCAATTCAAGCATAACATTGAGTTTTTTTCCTAGCTCTGTTGGTGAAGAAATCAAATAGGAATCAAAAGCAGCCAAATGTTATAAAAGCTATATTGCATAATAAATTACTGGCAATATCCTAGCAAATTTGGTTGACTCAACTTCTAATTATAAACTTATTTGAATAATATGATGCTTAATGTATTTTTAAAGAATATCTATTATTTTAAGAGTTTTAAGAGAAACTACTATTTTTATTTTATTTTATGTCGCTTTAGGAGCTTCATAATAAGGCTAAAGGTGTTTTATTTTACTTATTTATTTGACTGTGAAAGATAGAATGAGGTTTTCAGAGAATATTTGCGAGCAGTGGATGCAGTTTATTTTTACAGACTGTTGAGGCTGCAGTTCACGCATGGGAGACAGCTTGTAGAAAAAATGGTGAAGCTACAAATCTCTTCTTATCAGGAAGTGTCTTGAAAGGAAGATGTCACAAGCTTCTAGAATTGACAGGGAATTTTCATGTCACGTTTCTGTAGGTAGCAAACAGAATAATAAATATTTATCTGTAATTAACCCCTGTGGTAACTTATGGGGTCTAGATGACCCCACTTCGAATGTCAACATACTTAGAATAGTACAAGGGTTCATTCTTTTTATATTAATTTTATTTAAACTCTTATTTAAACTCATTATAGTATTTACTTAAAAGAATAAAATAAATGTGTATTGGCAAACACACCTTCTCAGATGTTTATTTAAAACAATGCATCATTATTTCTGCATATAAGTAATTAGTGTCCAGGTATTTGGATTATTTGTAGAATGTTTCTTTAAAAACACTTTGAATTCCAAAATTTCTTAAACGTTTGTATGAAGTATTTCTTTTGTTTCTCACAAAACTGATGGGAGCACAAGGAAGTTAAAGTTTAAATAAAAATAGAAAATGTTCAGATTCAAACTGATGCCAAATAATAGCTCCTTTTTTAACCGATATTGAGTGTTCGGTACGTTTTAAATCTTTAATTTGTTTTACTCCTCTGTAATTGTAATAAAGTTGGGTTTTTTTAACTTTTTGTGTAACCATTTTTCTAATTGTTGAGGACTAATCTTAGAATATCACTGCCTATTGCTAAATCCTGGCTAAAATACAAATGTTAGAAACATGAAATAGACAATTATCTTCAATTAAAATCACATGAAGCTGCTTAAAGTAACAGAGAAGCATGAACATGTTAATCCTTTGACTCTGAATGAAAAAAATCCATGTTTAACTGCAGTTCTGTGGATAATGATAAAACAATGAATATGTAAGAAAGTCATTATCTGCAGGAAAGACACCTTTTTAATCCCCAACCACTCAAATATGTCAGGATAACGAGTGAAGGCAGTAACTTTTTAATCTGGGATTTAGGGAAAGGGGGGAGTGAGGATCAAACAATGAACAGGAAGTGGAGATAAAAGGAAGGTTGCATTAATTAGATGATGCTGATGGGCTACAGCGGAGAAGACAAGGCAGACAGAGAGGGGATTGGAACTGTTTGCAGGGTCTGCCAAACAAATGGTGCAGGTCCCTACGGGAAAGAGATTATTATGGGCTCTGTGTCTGTCAAACATGTGAAAACAAAAAAAAAAGAAAGGGAGGTGGGGATGCCGGGGGGGCCTGAGGCAGTGCCGCCGCCTGTGAGGGCCCACAAGGAGAGCGGCTCTCCGGAGCAACACCGTCCCTGCCAAAGAATGTCTGTAATCCGCAGACTGACTGAGGTGATCCCGCGGCTTTCCCCGGCAATGCAGCAGGCTCTCTATTGTCAGCAGTGCTCAAAGAGGAAAACGGGAGGGGGGCATCAAGGCTCTGGGGAGGTGGTGTTCTTTCTCAGTCTTGCCTTACGACTATTCCCCACCATTGTCCAAAATTTACAATTGCAGTTTTCTGATCTTTTGTGCGGTCCTGTTGACAGTGGTTATTGACCAAGCGGTCGGACATGGTAAGGATATGACCCCCACCTTTACCCCTCCAGCCCCCTCTTAGTTTAGTTTTTTCATCTTTGGGAGGCCTCAATGAACAAGAGAGGAAGCAGGTTCGAGGTTTACATGTAGCTTTAGCTTTTAAAAGGGTTTGAGGAGGCTTACGCCAAAAAAAAGGGAAGTTAGAGGAGAGCGGGGGGTTTGCCACCCAACGAAGATACAACAAGAGAGCTTGTTGAGAGACGAGAAGAATGAAAAGTTTTCTTCGCTGCCCGTCCACTCAAACAGATGCTGAGGCAGATGGTGGAGAATTAGCAGAAAATGGGCAAAAAAAAGGGAAATTAGACAGTAGATGTCCAGGGAGGACAGACATGAAGAAAATAAAGATTAAAGCACCATGGCAGAGGGGGAGAAATGTTACCCAGGGGTCATGGGAGGTGTGAGGTGTCATCCCAGAAACATAATGTACTGCTGTTTTGGTGGTGAGTGATGTGCTCTGGGCCCTGTGTGGCGAAAGACCAATCATGTGGCAGCAGTTGGACCCTCAAAGAGGGGATTGTGATTAATCTAGAAATGGTTTTAAATGGGCAAAAATGTCTCAAACTCAGTGAAAAAAATAATTGTTACAAATAAACGAAAAATGATTCATTTCAATTTCTCTCAGTCTAAAAAAAAGTATAACATTTTCTGGATATTTCTGCTCCGCATCCATTAGTTTGAGAGATTGACAGAAATAAAAATAGTATGAGAGCAGACTGGGTTAAGACTACACAACATCACAACCAGTAATTCTGGCTGCCTATTAGATTTATCTGTTGCAGGCTGAGGGAAAGCATGCACTTTGTCTTCAGACATGAAAACAGCATCTCAAGTGTTACAATTCCAGAGGGGGCAAAGTGGAATTGCTGTTTTTACATTTCTGTACCATTTTTGCCCATAAGGAATATGGATAACAAATGAAATATTCAGCCACATTGTCTGATTTATCTCTTTTATTATCTGCAAATATCACCCTGGCAATTTAAAGGATAGCTTGCTTCATTCTGGGTCTTTTCGCTGGGGGCTTGACAACCTATCAACTTTATACCGCATAAACAGGTCAGGATTGTATGAGCATTCCTATTTGTGAGGTTTTGAGCTAACAGAATTTCTAAATAGAAGCGGGAAAAAAAGGGAAAGCAATGGGGGTGGGATTCTTAAGGGGATGCTACAGAGCCTGCTTTGCCAGGAAATGATAAATCTGCACGGTGTCTGTTTTTGAAACGGGGGAACAAAATGTTATTAATTTCAAACCAAGTGGAGACTTCCGTATCACAGTTTCTCAGACTGTAAGTAATAAGACTTTCCTAGAGGGGGTGATTGACTGACAGGTGCTTCAGTCTGCCGCTTTTGTTCAAGTTGACTTCTTTTTTCTTTTGAAGGAGTAAAATAAACCTTTAATTATTGAATACAATATTGGTATGAAATTGTGGTCAAACCAAGAATAACGCTTTTTAATTAACCTTTCTGATGGTTCTTTGATTTAATAAATATTTTTTCAATATTACTATAATTGTTTTTAGAAAGGAAAAGACTGCACTTTTTTCATTTTATTTTAATAAAAGTTAACTAAATAAAATGAATAAATTAATGTTTATTTATTAAACAATTGTATTCGAAGTGAATCAAAACAGGCTAAAACAATATATTTTTTATGTAATTGTAACCTTTCCAAAACCTAGTTTATTTAACCCTTTAACACTGGAGCTCCAGTGTTTATGTTTTTTAAATTTACTATAATTTTTCAATTATTAACACGATCAGCCTAATTCCTGCAGATTCTGATGGTGCCGCTTTTCCCCTTCTGAATCTGCAAGAATTATTGATCGTGTTAACAGTTGAAAAGTTACAATATGTGAAAAAATTTAGTGTTTAAGCGTCACCAGCAACGCCTCAGGTGTTTAAGGGTTAAAAGGGTGAAAATGTTACATTTATTTATTTTTTATGTTTGAATTAGGATTTTTTTTTTCACACAATCAAAACAAAAATAAAATGAAATGAGACAAATAGAAACATATTTTTGCACATAGATGTCAAATTTATGAATTTATTGGAAAATATGTAAAACTACATCCACATGGATTTATAAATAATTTAACTTTTAATCATAAATACACTTATTACATCTTATGTGTACAGAAAATGACACATTGAAACCATAAATCTTAAGTTTTTCCAAAGAAATACAATATACAGCAATATACAATCTATTTTTTATGATAATTAAACATATTAAAGAAAGCCTCAAAAAGACCCACAAAGTGGGTTTATTGTGGTTGACCTACAGCAACAATTTTGTGAGTGTGTTCAGCCTTGTAATAAATACAGTAAAACACATTTCTTAAAGAAAAAGAGGCGCTGCCCTATGACCTTGAAAAGAAGTGGCCTGTTGTTCCTTGCAGGCTCCCATCCCTGCTCTCTTCTCTGCATTTTCAAAACACTGCATTGGCTAAAGATAGTTATTCCACCTTGAACCGATCTCCATCGCCTCCCCAGAGAGCTCAAGTCCCTCATGTGAAACCTCATATGGCACAGCATTTCTCACTTCCTAAAAGGGGAATCAAATGGCAGGAGAAGAATATTCAGCAAGCTTCACTTTAAATCAAGATAAAAGACTGAAATGAAAAATAATAGGAGGAACAAACCCCTGGATAGTCCGGGGCTCCTAATGGAAACACATGGCTGAAGGCTGAAGTGTTGTCAGCAGCCAACACTGTGACATTCCTTTTTGATAATCTGGCCTGCCATGAAATTAGAATAGCAAATACTTCCTGACAAAGATGCATGTCCCTCTTCTATTGTACCATCATAAAAAAAGGGGAAGAAAAAAAAAGGAGAACTCCAGTGGTGACTCTGAATGCCACATAACTTCAATTTAAATTTACAGCACTACACAAAGAGAAGTGATATGCATTCAGAAATTTTAATAACCTATTAAGTTACGACTTCAATTTCATTTTATGAATATTTTCCTTGGGGAGCACAGCCATCACAGGGAAAAGATCGAAATTTAAAAAAGATAAATAGTGCCATTAATCTACAACATTTCACTTCCATTATCCCTGAAAATGAGGAGTTATTTTTGCTCAGATCCTCACGTAATTAGCTTCTTACACTTGATTCACTAGCCAGAAAATGACCATGTTCAGAAAATTAAAAATTTGTCATTAAGTGGAATTTAACATAATATCATTTATCTTTATATATTCCTCAGCTGACAAGCAGCAGCCTTGGATGCTTATCAGGCTTTGTGCTGCAGGACCTGAAAGTGGGGGACTGCTAATGTGGTGCTTGGCTACCATGTGGACATTTTAGCTGCTTCACTTGGAAGATCCATCCTTCTAATGGTTCTGCCAGTTAAAACAAAGAGTTCCTACTGGTGCAGAAAAGAGAATAAACCAAAAGCAAAATGTTATGTAATCAAATAATATACTTAATACAAAAAATAATAAAGTAAAAAACAAGCGAATATTTTTTTTCACTTTGTACACTAGGTACAAAGGAGTAATAAAACCTTGAGTGACATGTTTATCATGACTAAAGTGCAACTATGGTTATATGCAACTGTCATCACTGTAAAGCTTATTTTGGAGAACACTCCCTTCTTCTTCTATTTTTGTTTATAGAAGTATGATTATTAACCTTCATATTTCTGTTTCATAATTTGATTTCTAAAAATACAATAAGAAAATGTTGTTTTATTTAGGCCAATGTGGCTTTTAAGAGACATTTTACACAACAATGTTTAGTTTCGGTAAAATAATTCCAAAACATTTCAACTTGTAGAATTGGGGATTTAAATGTAATTGATCAAACAGTAAACATCAAATAAAGAAGTAGCTTGCTCGGATTTATTTTTTTTTATTGATTTTGCTAAAACGCATTTCTAAGTTGCTGCTTTCAGTTCAGAAAACTACGGTGGCCCTGAAATACCAATCAAATCCTTAAATCAATTGATGCAAAAATATTTTAAAGTTATAGATCACAATGATAATTTAAAAAGTGTAACAAATGTTACACAAAACATTACATTTTAGAAATAAATAAATAAAGAAACCAAATTACAAATGAAGTGAAATAAAGGTGTAAGGTAGTGTCCAGATATCAGGGGTGTGTATCTTTTCCCTCTCACATCATTTGATATACATCTCAATACATAGTCCAGGAATCGATACATAAAGGATTCAACAGTTCTTCTACCAAAATGCTAAAATCTAGATATTTCTTATTAATTTGTTATTTAAAGCTATAAATAATCATGCATGGCATTTGACAGAGAAATGTATCCATGTATTGACTCGGAAGAACCAAAATTATGATTGGACGATTTTTTGTTTGCATCATATGTACCTAAAAGGACAAAGATGGCAGAAAAAAATAACAGAAACAAAAACTGTAGTTTGCCAGAAATCGATTTTTTACTTCTTGATTGATTTTATACCTTTTAACCAACATAATCAAAATGAACATTGTTGATTGGATGATGATATCCAGTATTGCTTAATACCAAATACATTTCAGTTGAAATGATGGACAAATATCATCAAGCAGTAAAAATCTCAATAAAAAGAAAAACTAAGAAGAAAAAACTAAAGTAATTTCTAGAAATATAAACAAAATGCTAATAAAACAAACAATAGGAAACAAAAAATAGGTACTATGGGACTGATGCCGTTTGTTTATCATTTTAAACAAATTAATTTGGCATGAAGCAAAACTGGAAATGCTCTGTACTAATCAGAAAACTTTTTTCAGTGTATGGACTTTGAAGATGTATTTGAAAAAACTCAATTTCAAAGCTCAATGTCATCATTCAATCAGGAATGTCCCAAAGTGCATACCTTTTCTGGATTTTTTATTGTGTTTTGTTTTTTAGAATTTCATTTTGATTTTTGGAAATTACTTTTTTTCCCCCAAAACATTTAACTTTCAGTTTTGTTTATTTTTTGTTTTTCCTTTATTTTTTAATTGTGCTTTTGTTTAGTCTAGTTTGTCTAGCTCTTACTCTAGTAGACTTAAGAGCTCTACTTGCATTAGCAACAGTAAGCAGAAACCCTTTAAGCCATAAACAAACTTACAAAAACATCACAAAGTTTTTAGGAGCGATTTTTTATTTTAAACACCAGAAACATAAATAAGTAAACTGAAAATATTAGAGCAAATCCAATGATGATACATTTAAAAGAATGTAATCAATGACTGAACAGACACCAATTTGAACTGGGAGTTCAGTTCTGTGCTGGTTCTGCCATTTACTTAGTTCAACACAAAAACACGTTGGTCATCATCTCACGGCACAGCAGGCTATCCATTAAGATCTAATTGATCATCACAAGGAATGGAAGGAAGAAATGGAGTTGATAATGGTGGAGGAAACCATTTTGTCTCCCTCCCATTACAGAGTAACAACATTCTTGTTTAGTTATTATTCTCCTGTGACTATGAAAATAAGAAGAAAGAGGCCACATGCCGCACTTTGGTATTGAAAAACTTTCACTTCTCATAATAGAGGTGGGACTCTTTAACTGTGGTTCCAAACATGTGAAGTAGCAAAATAAAGTTTGGATCTGAAGATAAAAAACTACACTTCAATCATTCCCTTTTCCATTTCTGTTCATGCATGTATTTGAACTTATATCTTGTATGATGCCAGTGACCTTATTAAGAAGCATCACATCATGTGACTATCAGCACTTGCTTCCTTACAAAATAAAACTTTTATTTCCCCCCAAAGAATTTTTTTTCTAGAAAAAATGTATTTTGTCTTCAGTAAAAGAACAGACAAAAAAAGAGAAAACACCAACATTTTTTAGGTCATGGACCAGTTTAATGTGAGAAAACATTCTTACAGAACAAACTGTATGAGGCTGAAGTGGATGTCTGTTTTTTTTTAGCCTCCAGTTTAACAGCTGATTTGAATTTCAAGCTAGATTTTGTGGAGTAACCATTAAAACGTGATTTTTCCTTAACACAAAATTATCAAAGTGGAAACAAAAAATCGAACACCAACTTCAGCAAAATCCAACTTTTATTGTGCGACAGAGAAATACAAAATGATCACTACAAGTGATATTTTCTAAATATGTTAATAAACAACAGAGCTTTATTAGCAGCATCCTTGTCATTTTAATACAGCCAGTTGCCCAATATTATCCATTATTATTATGATCTGTGGGAACAACTTTTGCAATAAATCTTTATTTTTTTATGATAGATTCTTGGTTTTTGCATGTTAAATGAAACTTTCTTTACTCTTTCTTTACTGTTTTGTTGTTGTTTTGTGCTTAGATTTTATCTGTTAGTGTTTTTGGTATTTTATTGTACTGTGGTTTGTAGCCGTTTGTCTGTGTTAAAGCGCTTTATCAATAAAGTTGATTTGATTTAATGTTGAAGTCGAATGCTCCTCTGTTTCCTCACTGGCTCTTTTTAACAAAAATAAACTTTCCAAATACTTTAATTTTTGTTAAGTTTTCTAGCTTGGGTGCTTCAACTTATGGATTGGTGCAGCAGCTTCATGATTTTAAGATTTTTGACACGTGACCAAATAACCTGGCATACGCCAAGAACGAGTAAGATGTGGTGGGGAGAATCCAGTAGTGTTTTTCAAAATAAAACTTTCTTCAGAATCATATTATAAATAAAAACAAAAATATGTAGGTCATGTGTTTTGTTTTTTGTTTTTTTTCTCTGCCACCCAATACCAACTGTCCCATAGATTGGTACCAGTCTGCAGTATAAGGTTGGGGACCATTGTTATAGTGTACCCTCTGCAATACTGTGTGTATTTCCCCTGCTTTATTCAATCTTTATAACCAAGAAATTAGTTTAATCATAAAACCAAAACAAAAATTGCTAAAATATAACAATATATGTACAAAAGTACAGGAATATCTCTTGTGTGCTTTTATTTTGAAGTAACTCTTTTAGCTTTAAAAATAACAGTTCTCAATAATTTGTACTTTCAGAGAGAATTTTGTTTATTTCTATTCAAATTTATTTGTCCATTAATTGTAAGTGTCTGAACCAAATTACAGGTTTCTACTGCAAATGTGAACAGAAGCTTAACATGTCTTTGAAAAAGCTTATCTATAATGTAAATTATGCACAACAACAACTAAATAAATGATTTGTCTCTCAGAATTCTATAAATGAAGCTTCATAAAACTGCTATAAAATAAAAGATTCAGAAATGTATTTTTTGCATAATTATAATGTTTTAAAGAGCAGGTTTATATGTAGCTGCATTGTGATGATTCTATTATTGGTAATTGTACTTTGAAAACATTTAACCCCATTTAAACACTATTATCAAGACATCAATAGAATCTTTGAAAAAAAGAATAAGAAGCGGAAGACATAATAAGATACAGTCTCAAACATAACTAACAAATCCCTAAAGTTCAAACCAGTCTCTCCTGACTTCATGTAGTCAGTTTTTACTTTAACCTACAGAAGCCATTGAATTCCATCTGTCAAACATGACTATGAGTGATCTTGCTGCCAAACAATCAATTTCTTTCTTCCTCACTCCCTGTTATAGTGTCGATGTAAAGGAAGAAAAAAAATCAAGTATCATTGGTGGTTCCAGCAGTGCGATACAATTGAGTAATAAGGCAGTCAGCACTTGACCTTGGACAACACTTAATTTATCTGCCTATCCGTCTCAATAATTTCCTCTGAAATGAATACAGAAGACAACCTGAACATTTCATTCATTGTCAAATGACACTTCCATCTTGACGCGGGGGATTCCATTTTTCTTTCATATGGCTCGCTTTTTTTTCTGTCATTAATTTCAGGAACAGGTCAGAAAAAAATGTGGGAAAGACTCAGATGTTTGCTACACACAAACTCTAAGATTTAAACTTTAAAAACATTAAAGGTAAATCTTGTTTTATTTCATTCTCTAAAGTACTTTTCTACAAAGTCAAAGAAAAAATTTTGCAAATATGTTTTATTAGTTTAAAATAACAAAAATGAATGACAAAAAATGCTGACTCACTGATAAGAACTTATGTAGAGCTTTTCTTTAAATTACTTATAAGCTTTATGTACTAACACACTGATGGGGACACAAGGTGCAATATGGGATTCTGTGTCTGGCTCAAGGGGCAAGGCGGGAATTGAACCTGTGTTTCTGAAATTGTGCTTTTTAAAAATGTGTTGTTATAATAACTGTGTGCTTAATGGATGTATGTAGACATGGATACATGCTTCTCAGAGTCCATGAATTTTAATTTTGGGGTTCCCCAAGGATCAATCCTAGGCCCACTATACTTATGTCCCGCAGCAGCACTCACTTTTTTTTTTTTATTTATTGTTTGTATAATTTTTCTCTTCTATCTTACTTTATGGTTTTTAAATTTGGTATTTTTTTATGTGAAGCAGTTATACTTTTGTCAGAGAAGTACTCTACAAACAGATTTGTATTTAATTCTCTAAAGTGGTTTTCTACAAAGAATCAAAGACAAATTGTTGTAACATAGAAAAATATATTTACTTGTAATACATATGTTTTATTAGTTTAAAATAACAAAAATAAATGACAAAAAAGTACTGATTTAGCAAGAACTTCAAGTATGCACACACTTTCACACACCGATGGTTGCATTAGGTGGAATGTGGGTTTCAGTGTCTTGCTCAAGGGGCAAGTTGGAAATTGAACCTGTGACTCTTCTATCAAAGGTCGACCGCTCTACTTCTGCAAGGTTGTGTCTCTTGAAACTTGACTTTCATTTCAGGATCAAAATTTAAATAAATTGTGCTGCACTTCATTATTTATTAGCTAATTACTGGTAAATGTTGTTATTTATTTTTAAATTTTTTGCTTTTTAATTTTCAAATTTGCTTTTGTGGATGTTTATGAGCTTAATGGCTTGATGTTGAAGCATTAGAGCGCTGGTAGAAAGCAGTTGGAAGCATTTGTGGCTTGTCAGTCTCAGTTGGTGTTCATCAGTAGAAGTCTTTGATTCTAACAGATCTATGGCGAGTGCTAGTCGTCGGTGGGCAGCTAACAACAACCTGAAATCTCTGTAAAAACTGCAGAAATCACATAAAGACCACAGGACGCTAAAATTCTCGGATGATAAAACGCTCCGATTTTGAGCTACCAAAAGCGTTTAGCGTGATCCAATAGACTTTCAACAGCCTTTCAAAGAGTTCATAGTGAGCCTTATGAGTATGCAAAGCAGACCATCTGACAGCAGAGAGCAGAAGGAGGCATGTGCATGGGAGAAGTGAGCGGAGAGCATTTGTCAGGACACTGTGACAAAAGGGAGTTGAAGGGGGCCTTGCTCAACGCCATTCAGGAACAATTTGTAAGCCTGGCTGTTAAAGCCAGGCCAAAGACTTGCGAACAGCTGGAGCCCCGCCGTGATTGATAAATGTGGGCCTCCAAGAACTTCATTTCGATATGAATGAAGACAAAAGCGCGACAACATTCTGTGAGTGTTTAATATTACCGTCATTATGTGGCAACAGTGGACAAACGCCCTGTCCTCAGCTGGGGATGCACAATGCCAAAAGGGAGGTCAGAACCCCAATGTAATTAACATTTTTATGGCAAAAGACCTTTTTTGTTGTGGCTTTGTAATTAATTCAGGTTTCAAGCTAATTAAAAGAACATTTCATTTGGATGGAAAGGCTTATGGACAACGAGGAATCTTAGAAATTTATAAGGCAAAAACAAT
>NC_050530.1:11955104-11964748 GCF_002922805.2 Oryzias melastigma | reverse complement strand
TTTGAGTAGAATGAATTAAATCTAAATGTGTCACCTTTAAGAGGGGCTTGAATCATTTTTTTGAGTGCACAGAGGCCTCACTAATCTAATTTTACTGCAGGACATTTCTCATGCTAATCATGCAATAACCGAATTTCAGCATGTATCGACAACACACCGTGAAAAGAGTTTAGCCGCTTCGCTGTCACAGGCTTTTGCAGATGTTGTGACCCATGTACACATGGGTCAGTGAGAGCACTGGTCACCAGCCATGATCTGCTCGCTTACTGGGTTCACTGACTTTTAAACCTCTTTATTAACAGCTCAGGTATATTGCATCACAGGAAGGCTTTTCATCGACTTTTTTTAGCAAACGCAGGATTTATTTTCCTTTTTTTTATACAACTAAAGTGCTGCTTTAAACAAAAAAAAAAAAAAATCCTATCTCTGGGAGCAAACAATGCACATTCAAGCCTGACCTATTTAATGGCTGGATAGTGCTTAAAACCCACATGGGAAAATTGAAAAGTTTCCCGTCTTTAAGTGATATATATGGATGTGACTGAAGTCCATAGAAACCGGGAATAGTTCTATTTTAATTTAAGAATTCCATTTCAGATACTTCTCACTGCAACAAAGGAGAACATCCATCCAGCAAAACGGTTGAGAATTTTGCTGCCAGGATTCACGATGAATGAGTGAATACTGATGAAGTAAAAAAAAAGAAAGAAAAAATAGCCGGTCCTGGTTTCTACATCACTCCAGTGGAGGATGGGATATTGGGGGGAAGGGGGAGGGCCACACAGGGTTTCCATGGAGAGAGGCACCTTTCTCCATATTCACAATCCCAGTGTTCTGAGTCTCAAAAGAAGATCAATCTCACTTTAAAGCGCCGGAGGCTTCATTTGTTTGTGAAGAATATGAGGTGCTGCCAAAATGACTGTGCCAATTCTTCAAAAACCTCCGAGCTGATGACACCGAGTGGCTCGGAATTCATTGTTTTTTGGGGGCTCAAGTTCACAGAGACGTGAACAAAGCCACCCGTGAAAGGTTTAGACACTTAGCTATTGTGTTTTTCACTCAAATATAATGACAGATGTCTTAGAAACAAGAAAAGGAAGTAAAATTACATTTGGTGAGGAAATTAAAAAAGACTGAAGTATCAAATTAACAAAATATGTATACAGTACCTACATGGGAACCTTAAGAAATTAAAAAAACGATAAAAAAGGGATATTTTTAAACCATGTTTGATCAGCTTAAGCGTATTTTCAGTGAGAATTTTAAAATAAATTTGCAAAACTAGAAAGAAAAAAAGAATAGACTGTTTTTTAGCCAAAATATGAAAAAAAGTGATTCCTTTCTTTCTTTTTTTTTCAGCACAAAAAAACAAAAAAAAAAAACAAATTGTAACCCATAATAGTATTTTATAAATCCTGGATAAAATGTCTTAAGTTTGATGATGACAATGTCTCAATTTTTTAAACAATATTTTTATAACATTAGATATACATTTAAAGTAATTTCACATTTTATAAGCATTCTATGTAAAACATATAACACTGTCCTGTTGATATACCTCAAAGCCTTTGATGGAAAACATATTTTTAAATTAATTTCTAACCAAAATAACCTTTTTGGATACTGGGAGACTACAACGTTAACTAACCTTAAAAGTATTTAAGTAAAACTGCTGGTTTGAACTCATTGTTAATAATTCAGCTGTCTGGAAAATGCACAATATTTAATAAAGAGATTAAAAAATAAAATATGTTTTATTTCAAGTACACGGAAGATGGAAGAAAATCTATTTCTTTTAGCTTTAATTCCATTTTTGTAAAAAAAAAAAAAACATTATTTTCAGTGTCAGAAAAAAAATATTCTAAGAAAAAACAGGTTTAGCTAATTTCACAAACTGTATTTTAAAATTTACTTCTCAGCAAAGTATTGCAGCTTCCTGAAAATCAGAATACAACAATGATGGAACATATTCAGAAATATATAAACATTATACTATTAACTTTAAATACAATACATGGAGTTAAACAGTACAAGTGGTCTGAAATTGTGCTTTTATAATTGGTTGTATTAAGTACTGTGCATGTAGGCAGGAGCATGAAATCAACTGTGGGGTTCCCCAAGGATCAATCTTAGGCCCACTACTTTTTTTCATTTATTGAAGGTATAATTTTTCTATTCTGTCTTGCTTTATGGATTTTAAATTTGGAAAATGTTTTTATGTGTAGCACTTTTGTCTGAAAAGTGCTCTACAAATAAAGTTTGATTTGATCTAGATACAATTAGGAAAAATATAAATTACAACGTTATGAAGCTAAAAAAACCTTTTCAAATCATATAATATTTTGTTTATGATAGATTTTGTTTGAACAAGTGTCCTGTATGTGCTTCATAAAAATAAATGTTTGCTTAATGCAACATGAGGCTGGTTCCAGCCTTGAAAAAAGCTCACGAGATTCCCTCATTGTGTGTTTAGAAGAAGACTCCACACTTCTACCCGGCTCTGCCTGGTTTACCAACACTATTGATTGCAGGTGATGTTCTGGACAGAGTCCATCTGACCTCTGTAGGGGCTTAAATACATCATTGTCCAGAGAGGGACCTCCTGAGACTCGACTTATATAGCGAGAGCAAGGCAGCACCTCACTCCCAGACAAACTGATGAAGTGGCAACACACACACACAAAAAGTAAACGGGACACATGGATAAGCACTTCTTACTCCTTTTCACTCCCCGGCAAAATCTAAAAATACAGTGGGAGACAAATAGACGCAGCATATTTCCTGATGTGTTTTTGAAACTGAACATAAAAATGTTTAAGAAGTGGCTTGACTATGATAACTGCAGACACTTCTACTCATCTTGTTGTTTATCAGGCTGATCTGATCTTCTTTGCTTTCTTTGTGCGAATTCTAATTGGCTTTATTAATCAGCAATCATGTTAACACTCTCCCTAATCTGTGTGGCAAGCTTTTGTTCCATACACACCTCAAAGCCATTGATGGAAATCCAATGAGACATAGCTTTACCTGCCATGAAACCTCAGCAGCAGTCATCAGTGCAATGTAGGGAAAGAGGTTGGGAAGTACACCTTAAATTAATTAACATCAGACCCCATGTAACACTTCATTTCTGTAAACAAATGCTTTAATGTGGGTAATTAATTAAATATGCCAAGCTTCCTCTCTGTTTGTGTTAATCTTTGATCACGTTGCTTAATTTTAATAGCTTATCTTTGCTTGAGAAGACGGTGGACATGAACTAGATGTTTTGTTTTAGCTTTGATTGTTAAAATCCTATTCTGAAAACCTTTTTGTGTTTGTGTTTAAAATATTTACCCTTAATATCCAAGTTATCGTCCATTATATGTTTTATAAACGTAAAAGTGGTGGATGCAAAAATGGAATTTGAAGCTTGATTATTTATTTTACCTGTCAGCAGCTTGTGAAAATATTTACTTTTGTGATTTGGTCCTTGAATACTTTGCATGCAGGGGCGGACTTACTGACAAACACCTTTGGGGCCCCGAGCTAAAGACCTAAAATATTTCTAAACACTGCTATAATAATTTTTATGGCCACCATTATTTGAATCTGTCATAATAAAAAAAAAATCACTTAAATGGTATAATGTGAAAGTGTTTCATCCTCCCCCCTGGATCTGCAGCAATGGAATATTCCAGCAGCAAGTTAGCTAACAAAGAGAGACTCTTCTAGGAGTTTAAAAAGAAAAAAGTGGTAATCAAGCTGTGAAAAAAGCAAAAATGCTGTTGCTACGCTTCCAAAAGTTAAGAAAGAAAGACAAAACAGGGCAAACCTGACAAATTAAAGAAATTACATATGTTATAGAAGCATTAACCTGGGTAAAGGTTTTAAAAATAAATAATTAATGCAACCTCTGAGGGCCCCATCTTATTGTTCGCCCTGGGCCCTAAAAAGTGCTAAGTTCCTACTGTTTGTTCTACATCAACATAATTTCATATTATTGTTAATATATTTAAGCATCGAAGATTGTTTTTTGAAATACTTAACTCTAGGAATGGACCATCCTTTTTTGTAAATCTGTAATTTATTTGGACTTATTCATAATCATTTTGATGCTTAGCCCTAATTTAGCAACTTTGGAAATTTTTTCAAACCTTCATTTTGTTTTGAATTCTATTTTTATGTCCTACAAAAACTTGTCACGTTTTTATATTTGAATAATGTTTTAAAAAACGCATTTTTCTTACATTTAATGTGACGTAATTTACTGAGTGACTCTCTTTGACAAGTTGTACACATTCATATTTTAGAACTCATCCCCTCATGTGAAATTTCAATTGCGTGCTTGTTTTAAAACACACAGCTCTATGTGTTTTAGCTTTCCTGATTTCCATTTCATATCTGCACCCTTCACGTGCCCAGCTCTGCATGAGAGCTGCTCATGGGTGATGATTCTTGAATTGATTTGCCATTCTCACAAACGAAGGGCACAAAAGGCTGAGCAATCAGTCCAAGGCTGGCTGCCTTTGGCCCAGAGAGAGGAGAGATATTCTGTGAGTGGAGGCAAGCATGGCTGATCTGAATCATG
Source organism: Oryzias melastigma (assembly GCF_002922805.2). Taxonomy (NCBI): domain Eukaryota; kingdom Metazoa; phylum Chordata; class Actinopteri; order Beloniformes; family Adrianichthyidae; genus Oryzias; species Oryzias melastigma. The sequence goes on along the minus strand of NC_050530.1, from coordinate 11,960,178 downwards.
AAGAATAATGTTTAGCCTGGCACATGATCAGGGATGTTAATTCTTCTTGAGGGGGGGATGGTGCAAAGGGGGCTGGCACTTGGTGATGTCACTTTGGCTATTTGAACAATCTGGCAGGGCCGACGCTGGCGAAACACTGCTCAATTTGCCGGGGCTCCTGCTCCATTTGCCTGTTAATGAGCACTGTTGCTGGAGGTACCCATGTGTACCATGTCATGAGCCGAGCAGGCAGCACCTTTACCTGCCGCCCTGACCACAGAGGAAAATGGCAGCTGTTGTGACAGATGTTTTCACTGTCCTGAGAGGAGAGCCATGGGACGCCGGCACAGTCAGAAGGCCTGGACGAATCGCTGGCAACAACTGCTACAGCGCGTCTGCCTGAGCGTACAACCACAACAAGAAGACGGAGGCAGCTCTTTCCTCACAACAGCATCAAACAAGACAAGAAAGGACCCCCACTGTGTTCCTAAATGTAGAAGAAAATGAGGAAAAGATTAAGTGGTTTCAAAATTCTTGCTGTAACCCATTAAAAAATTGACTCTTTATTTATGTATTTGAAGCTTCCTCTTTTGCCTAAATGAAAAGCTCCCATTCTTTTACATTCTTAAGACTTGTGTTGTATTTGGGTCAAATTGACCCTTATTGGAGTGTGGATAATGGGTCAACTATGACCCGAACACAATATTAGGGAACAATTGAGTTATTTATTCAATCTAATTCATGGATTATTTGTGCTTATTTGAGTATATGTTTTCCGGTTACTTTTGGAACAATAATAACTTTTGGAAGGTTTCATTTTAACCACATTTTTGCTTTTTCTGATTTTTTTCTTTTTTTTATGAACTGAAATAACCTAGATAAAAGTTAGCTCTTTTTTAACCTTGAAATTAGATTAAACAAAACCAACTTGGGTCACGGTCAGTGTGTGAATGGGAATGTGACTGTAAAGCACTTTGGGCCATTTATATAAATATTTGGTGTATTTCAAAATAGAGTTTTTAGACTAAAGAAAACAAGAAAAGATCATCTGCAATAAAATCTCATTGAAATCCGTGTCAAATGCATGAAAAAGCAAAAAGAATGTTCAAAATGTCTGATAAATATTAAAATAATTTAATTATGAAAACAAAAATCTATTCAAAATTTGTTTTATCTCTTGATGGGCAGCCACACATGTGAAATAAACTATAAGGAAACAACATAAAAATCAAGGATTTGACTGGAAAAGTGAGCAAAATTCCCCAGTCAGTGCAACATTTAACAGATCCATAAAACAGACAGAAAAAACACAATTTTAATGACAGAACGTAGATGTGAAATAAGCATACATACAGCGTAATTCAGCAAAGTTTCATGCCTGGTTAAGCATGTACATCTTTTGGCGGGCCCACTAACTGATACTACTTCAGTGCAATATTTCAGAGCACATCAACATGTCTGTGAAATTAACTCTGATGTGTGAGTGGAGTCGAGTTGAGCTTTTAGCTGTCTTGTGATTATATCGAGATAGATAGAGCAAGTTTTTTTTTTTTTTTTTTCCTAAAAAAAATCCCTACAGTCTCCAAGCTGTCATGGCAAATTTAAATACACCTCAGAGGGAAAAAAATGTCAGAATCATTCTATAATGTTCGTGCTGCTGGAAAATAGGTAATAGATGCAACCCCCCGAGAGTGTTTTCAGAGGCAGTTGGTTTTTCCTGTGAAATCTTGAGTTGAGATGTAAATATGCTGCTTAGGAGCATCATCCTCCACCCCTCCTATTTCTGATTTCTTCCATCTGGCAGACAATAGTTAAAAATTCTTAATCCATGAGCAACCATTGAACATTAGCGAAGTGCAAATTACAGATGTTTTACTGTCTCCCCTCCTTCTTTTTCCCCCTGTTTTGATCTGTGCATCCCACTGTCACTCAGTGTCATATGCGCATCCCTCGCTCCTCTGCATTCATTAGACACCCTGTGCCATCATGGCACCATATGACACTGTCATCATTTGGTAATTAAACCTTTGCTCGTTTAAATATGAAAAGCTGGCAAGGGTGGGATCATAAACAACGTTGTGCAAACCAGATTTTCCAAATGAGAATTCAAAGAGAGCATCGTGTCAGGTTTTTTTTAGATTCACAAAGCAAAATAGAGAAAGTTTTAAGAAGTGTGAAGAATTTACGCGCAGATGCGCAAAATAAAAATAAATTGCGCACAAATATGTATTTTCGTGGATTAAAAAATGCAAAAAGGTGACGGATGTTTGCTCTCCAATTTTGGGATTTTTTGTTCTTCATGTCTGCAGGACAAGAGTCTCTCATCCACTGAAGCCTTCATCACTCCAGAATTAAGCAAATAGCTGTGAAGAGGAGGAATGCCCGAACCATTACAAGCCAAACTGTGGCTTTTTATTACCGCCTAACAATCTTCTCAGAGCCGTCCTTTAGCGCACCTCCGCGCTTGGAGCCGGCGAGAAAGTGCGTGGGAGGAGGCCATTCAGTCACATTATGGCTTTCCATAGATCAAGGTCACAATTTTCATGATCATTACACCACTGAAGGTGACAGGAAGCATTTACAGAAGTGATCGGGAGCTTATGTGGGAGCTGCTCATCCGTAGATTTCCGTGGAGAGGGGAGATGTGCGTAAACAGCCCGGCGCGCGCACCCACGGACCCACAAACTAATCAACAAATCACAGTGAGCATCTCGTCTTCATTGAGAGGAACAAGGATTACACACAAAATAATAATAAAAAGGAGAAACAAAAGCAGAGAAAATGTGTCCTTCTGCGCATGACACCAGGAGGAGCCTGCTTCATTATGCATTCACATGCCATGGGCTAACACATGTCAGAGGCCCACTGGACAGAAGCTCTGTTTCCCATATTGCTGACATGTGATTGGAAGCTGTTGGCTGTCTGGTTGGGGCAGAGGCAGCTGGCGGGACACCTTATAGCCGCCTCGGGCGGCACACATGCGCATGGCGCATGGACACATAAACGGATGCGCTGGTGGGTCTTGAACCTATAGCTTGTGGGAATTCTCAGCTTTATCTTCTTTCATTAAAAAAATTCAGCATCATACAATACAAAAGACCTTAAGTGGTCATACAGCTACAGAAAAAAAAATACAATTACAGCCAATATTTCTGACTCAAACTCACAGTGCGCACTTTGGGTTACAACCAGAGGGGCGCACATTTAACTATTCATGTGGAAAGTTTGATGGGGGGAGAAGGGATTTAGCCCTTGTTCCCAGTGCAATAAATGCAACGTGGAGAATACTTTTAAAAATGACAAGATACAGTCCTTTCTATTTTAATCCGGCACTGCAGGGCACATTTAACAGTTACTTGGGAAGCTGCATAATGAATGAAGAGCTGCAACTTTAGTCCCCGATTTAGTGTCTCAAAGCGTGCTGGGAGATTTCACTGCACAAATTAATATTCTTTTGAAGTGGATTTTAAAGATAAAACGTAAAAAAGCCCCCCTCCTTTTCTACGTTTATGCAAATGAGATGTTAATTTTTCTTAATGATTTGTTCTACCTGAGGCATGGAGAAGCTCCCAAACTGTCTGCGTTTGGGCTCCGGGTATAAAAAGTCATTTGGCAAAAAAATGTGGGGGTTTCCAATCAGTGCAATAAACCCTGGATGGTCTCACCTGCATTTGGATGTTTTTTAGAACTGCTCAGATGGGGTGATGGAGGGTCGCGTAATGACGCACCATCAGCGGAACAACCGAGCTGCAAACACCGCGCAGGTGTAATTGGAGCGCAGGTGGCAGCCTTAAAAAGCCCGTGAGTCTGTACAGTTACAGTGCAGGCTGACTGTGAGCTGCAGGGAGCTCCTCCTGCACCGGTTTTTATCATCTAAAATATGACCCTGCCAGGTGTAAACTGGATGCATCGACTTTTACGCACGCTGTTAATTTTTGATGCTTTATGAATAGTTGATCTGAGCTTCCTTAAAACCATGAAATGCCAAAGATTAGTTGATTTTTTTATGCAAACAGGATCCAGCTGTATTAATTTCGACAAATTATGTTTTTGTAAAAAAAAAAAAAATCAAATGTTATTTTTTTCCCTTTAATCCTGACTGTATTCCAATTATCGAACAGCAATTAAATGCGCTCAGTTGAGTGTAGATTTACACCTCACTGAATTTCAAGGAGCTTATATTATTTAATTGCTCCAAGAGTGGGATATACACCAAGTCCAGCATATTTTTCATCTGCAGAGTTTGACACAAGTCTGGTTTTATTTATTAAAGACGTTTTTTCCAATGCAGTTTGGCTGCGTTAATTTGAGAGTGAGGAGAAGCAGCCACATCAATCATTTAATGTGATGTGACTTGTGCATATTTCTGAGGCCTTACAAGATTATTGTCGTGTCTGCTGCTGTTGGTCAGTATTAAATATGTAGGAATTTGGTCAAAAAAAGATGCAGGAGATGCTGTCTGTAAGAGAAAAAATAGAACTGTCTTAAAAGTCCATAATTCAGATTTATTTAGTAAAGAAGACACAATTTATTGAAAAAAATATGTTTGTTTAACAAATAAAGGGGAAAATAATGAGCTAAAGCTTTAATTTTAAACTGTGGGTGATCAATAGAAAATAGCTGTAACGAGCCAATTAATTATGGACAAAATTAAAGCAAGTGCAAAATCAATCTTTCACGGTGTCGAGGATGGAATCAAATTGATGCTCCATCTGTTCAGGCCACTGATCCTCGTGGCCCGGAGTGTGGCAGCCTGACTCCAGAAGGGAAAAAACGCGCGTTTGTGGATGAGCATGTGAGGAGAATCCTGCTGAATTCTGTCTTCATGATCTAAAAGGTAATATTTTGTTTTTACACTGTCATATTGACACTAATAACATGCAATTATTTGTGTTTGTGATGATTTTTTTCCAAAATAAACTCAGAAAATGCAGATATTTATATAAAAAAGTGCTTTTTTATTTTTAGATTTAGTAGTTTTTAAAAGTATAAATCGAAAAAAAATCCTAAATTACACCTCAAAACTCCTGGCAAACCTCTTTCTTAAGTCCAAAACGATCAATATTGAACTCTGAATGAAGATCGATTGATGGCT
>NC_050530.1:11945857-11955034 GCF_002922805.2 Oryzias melastigma | reverse complement strand
GTCACTCACGAGCGCGGACCGTCCCCTGACGCGCCGATTTCCCGGCTGATGTTCGGTGGACGAGCATGCTGGACCGTCGTTGCGCCTTCTTCCCTCTCCCCTCCTCTTCCTCACCCCCCACACACACAACCTCCTGCATTCTTTTTTTTTCTCTGCTCTGCACAGGCCATTAGGAAGCGGTACAAAAGATAAATTGCTCTCTGTCAATGCATTACACCTCTCCTAATGGGTGCACGCAGGCTCCGAAAACATTTTTGCAAACTCTTGACATGCAGTTGCGCCGTCTAAACACCGCAGCTGGGAGTTGGAGTGGACACCAAGCAGGGATTTGGGCTCCAACTTTACATTTTTGGAACATTTTTGGATGAATTACGCACCAGTTTTCCAACGTTTAACTTTTTCACGAATTATCTTCCTGTATATTTATTTGTGGAAATACATATTAAATTTCAAATAAAGGGGGTTCAAAGTGTGGGGAGTGCAGGGCAATGAAGGAGGGGAAGAGGAAAAGGAAGGGGGTGACTGAGGGAGTGAGTGACGGTGGAGATGTTGTTGGTGGGGGTCTTATAGATGGGGGGAGAGGGGAAAAAAGAATGTAGCTTTAAGGGAAATGTGCAGCCGGGTGTGAAATTACAGCCTATAGTGCTACATATTGTACCAGAAGCTCTCTCCAAAAACAGTAACAAAAAGAGAAATCATCCTCTAACCTGACCAGGAGGCTGCGCCCGTCTGCCCCAAAGAGATGCCCCCCACACCCCCCAACAGTCCCATCATGCCCCAACAGGACCCACCCCACAATCCAAAATATAGCAAAAATACATATGCAAATATATTTTTAAAAACTGTTTTATAATTAAATAAGATGTTTTTTTATATATATATTATGACAAAGAATTACAATTGTACATAATAAATGATTTATTTTAAATAAATGTTCTCTAAAAATGTAAAGTTATGAAACAATTGCATGTGGTTTTATATTATTCTATCTTAAATACGTAATAAACAATTTGGAGTAAACACGATTTTGAACAATTCGCCATCAACACATATTTTTACGCAAGACGTTGTTTCCTTTTCCTTCTTGTTTGGACTTTTTTCTTTTTTTTTTTTGCTCCAAGTTTTCAGGCCCACCTAAACTTTTACTTTTTTCTTTCTTCTTACTTGGAGCTCCACAGCCGCTTCCTTCACGTTGAGAAACGATGCAGCGCCATCTACAGAGGCCGAAGGGAATGATGCGCAACGGCACCTGAGCCACTCATCATCAGCCGCTGTGTACGCATCCACTTTGTACCTGCTATCATCACACTATCAGCTGCGCGCAACAAAAGGTCAGTACACCTGCGTTTAACCTACATGCAAGTCTGAACAGTCCCTATCTTACAATAGAGGGGAAATTATTTTGGGCCTCCATGATACAATCTGAGAAAATGGATTGAGGTTCATTAAAAAAAATGATCAAGAATTTAGAAAATGTTGCTTTTCTGAATAAAAAATAAGTTCTTAATTTGAGACGTTTCCTCAAAAATAAAAAAACAAACAAATAAAATGTTAAAAAGGAAAAATATTTAAAAAAGAAAATCTGTTTTACATTTTAAGATCTTTTAATTTCCTTCCATTCTCATTTAACCCAGAAACCTCCTAATTTGAACCCTCTTGTTTTACAATCAACTCAATGTGGGTTTTATTTTTTTAGATTTTAACTTATATATTTATTTCCTCTGTCGGCGAATCACAAAGTGTTGGCATCTATTGCCTTTGTCTGACAAGTCATCCATATAGGAAAAAAAGGGGGGGTCTGAGAAGAAGGGGAGGAGAGGGGGGAGGAGGGGAGGGTTGCAGCTTTTAGAACCACAGACACAGACACAGGCTTCATTCCTGGCTCCACAGATTCAGCCTGACGCATCCAAGGCGCGCGTAAAGAGAAAAACCCCCGGCGCGTGTGTGAGACTCGTTTCCTCCATCAGAGAGAGACCGCCGAGATTGAGGAGATACTTGGGCCCCCCCGCGCTGGAAAACCTCTTTATGTTTTTTGTGTGTTTTTTTGTTTTTTGTCCTCGCTGGCATGCTGTGAGATTTACCTCCGCTTAGCCTCTCCCGGCTTTGCAAGCGCACCGACAAACTGAGCAATCCTTCGGTCATGATGTGCACCTGCCAGACCTCCGCTGCGGGACCGGACTGCTGAAGAAAATCAAGGGAGGGGGGCAACTTTGGAGAAGAAGTTGCCATACAGATCGTTCGTTGGCGCAGGGGTGGAGGGGCGAATTGAGTCCCTCCATCGTGTAGAATCACCCTTTATTTTTTCTTCACGCTTTCATCCCTTGACAGAAAGGCGAAACGGCGACTTCAGTTGATTATCTGTCTTTCCTTTGCTATCCAATGGATATTCACTGCAAAGCAGACCCCTTTACGGCGATGCACCGTAAGTAGCACAACCCCAGATTGTTGGCAGCATTTTTGCATGCACGCGGATAAATAAATGAATCAATTCTATATCTCCTAACAATTTTAAACGCGCAGCCAGCAGCTCCAATAAAAAAATAATAATAAACCCAGCAAGAAAATATATTGCTCACCGTGGCACAAAATAAAATAAAACATTTCATGCTCCTAGCAGGAATTTCAAGCCTTTGGATTCACGCACGTGCGTAAAACTTCAACTTGCCACAGTAAACAAAGAACATGCGTTAGCAGGTTTTCTCTAATTTGCATCGCCCCGAAGCTTCCCGCGCGCCTTGCGTGTATGTGAGCGTGCATGTGGGCCCAATAAGTCAGGACACATTAGTTACACATCTAATATTCAAATTATCCAACAAAAAATTCACTTCAATACACGTTTTTATTTAATTTATTTTATTTTCTAATCGTTATTCTTTATTTGGACTCAAAATGTTTAATAATTTAAGTAATGAACGGTTGCTAAATTATTATATTAATTTAAAGTAAAGAAAGAGGAAGAAATTGTGCTAAAATTTTATAAAATAAAATAAATATGAAATATATTTTAAAGCAATCCATTCTAATAAAGCAAAGCACTTATTTTAAGATATTATTTTTTTTATTTCCACCAGTTTAACCGAATAACTATGACAGACATGTTGTCTAATTGATGTGCCATTAATAATTATTTATTTTTCTCGTGGGTCTCTAATATTTAAAATGTTCCTATTTGAGCAAAATACTCTATTAATTTTGTGATCAAAATTATTACTTTAAAACATTTTTGTGATCAAAATCAATATTTTAAAACATTTTGGGGATTTTCAGATAAAAAAAATAAAGTTACTAGCTTTTTATTTTAAAATACAATTATAAAGGCAAAATTTAAAACACAAAAATGTTTAAAAAGAGGCAAATTTTAAAACATTAATTTTAATTAAAATGTTACTGTAATGAATAAAGAAGACAATACAATATGTGTGCCTATTACCTGACTTTTTTAAAACTCAAGTTATCAATAATTTTACTCTAATAATTAGAAGAAAAAGAAATTATTTGACTTGATTTTTTTTAATTAAATTTGAAAAAGGTCATAATTTTCTAACTGAAAATAAAGTCACATTTTGTGCAAATTTTGTATTTATACTTATACTATTTCTTGAGCATTTATTGTCCACAACTTGGATCACAAAAGGTTTCCTCCTTGTATAATAAAAGCTCAGATCCACCTGCTGCAATGAGATCATCCAGAAAACTCAGATTGGTTTGTTGTTTACGGGGGTTAACCCTCTCCCTCCCCCCCCACATAAACATAAACACACACTCCACACACATGCACAACAATTCAACACACAAAAAGAGGACTCTTGCCTCTTCCCCTCTCCGTTACGACCTTATGTAATGTTACGTATGTGTGCGTTTGTTGCTGTTGTATCCCACGTAGGGCACGGAGGTGTGAACCAGCTCGGCGGGGTTTTTGTAAACGGCAGACCCCTCCCGGACGTGGTCAGGCAGCGGATTGTGGAGCTGGCCCACCAGGGCGTCCGGCCCTGCGACATCTCCAGACAGCTGCGGGTCAGCCACGGTTGTGTCAGCAAGATCCTGGGCAGGTGGGTGAAGATTCCCCGGCCAAGGTAAACCCAGGGTCCACCTGTTCCTACTTGGACACGAAAACGCAAACCGAAAACAAAGAACTGACAACTAAAAAAAAAATGAATAAATAATTTTTACAACTTTTTTTAAATACAGTTTTATCTGAGTTCTTCTATATTCTCATCATGCGCCCTAAATGGGTTTTATCAGTCTTATTCGTGCGTAATTTTGATGCGTAAAAACGTTTCCATCATTTTTTTAGCGCAAAAAAGTTAAAGAGTGGGCATTTTAATATGGAGAATGTATTTTATTGTTTTTCTGCAGATACTATGAAACGGGAAGCATCAAACCTGGAGTGATCGGTGGGTCTAAACCTAAAGTGGCCACCCCTAAAGTGGTGGAAAAAATCGCAGACTACAAGAGACAAAACCCAACCATGTTTGCGTGGGAGATCAGGGACAGGCTGCTGGCTGAGGGCATCTGCGACAACGACACCGTCCCAAGCGTCTCATCCATTAACAGGTAAGGCAAGATATAGACATAAATGTTGTGCGTGATTGTTTATGTGTGACCTTTTGGAAATGGCATGAAAAGAGCCCAAATTAAACATTTTTTAGATAAAAAATAGTCAAAATATTGCTACAGGCGCGCCGCCACCCACAGCAGAAGACTGCGCAACTTAGCGCCGCCCGGCTCGCCGAGGCCGCCCGCGGTCTCTGAGGTGCAATTCAATCTTCCGCAGCCAACTCCCTCAACAATCAGCAGTACATCCAGGACTGAGTGAATCTGTCGAGATGAAAACCGATCAATATTCGGTGACCAGATCCCGTGGCGCTATAAAGCAGGCCAATTTTCTTTAGCACATCTAATGTGCGGGGAGCTGAAGAGCAACGCAGACTCCATCCTGCCTGCAAGTTGTTGCTTAACCAGCTGAGATGCGGTGATAAATTACATCATAATGTGCGTCACAATTTAAGGTGATGTCTTAGTGTAATTAGTATTGATGTGGAATTGTAAATTCCACCTTTACTGGTGTCAATTTTTATTTTATTTTTTTTTTCTTTTGAGTGAAATCCTCAGTGTGCTCCAAGCTGGGACAACCAGCACAAAGTCCTCACCCCACAACCGGCAGCACCACCAGAGAACCCCGGTGATGAACTTTGGTTAAGAGGCACTGTTCCATAGAACCAGCATCAGCATTACATTTTAATGAGCTGACGGGAGAGCGCGGACAGCTCCACACAAGACATCTTTTACAGAGAGAAAAGGCTGGAGAAAATTCATTTCATGCTTCATGGCTGCTTAAAAAGCCCCATTTAAGGAGGCTCAGACACATGTATGTGATAAATTCAAAATGTACATTAATATCATTAAAGGAGCCCTATAAAGTTTTTCAATTCCAATTAAAGCGTGGCTTTTTTGGAGAGAGATTGGAGTGAGGCCTGATGTTTCTTTGTTTGCCTGGAAAATGAAAATGCGAACAAAGAGATGTAATTCTATCAGTCAAATAGGAGAACATTGAATTCCTAATATGATTTAGGACTGAATGTCTTCCTTATTTTCTATTAAGATTTCACTGTCCTGCTTAGTAATCCAGTGCGAATACAGTAACATGGTGGAGCTTGGAAATATATATAAAAAGAAATTGTTTGACTTTTTGAAGGAATACATTTTGAAAAGTATTTAAAAATTAAAATGTAAATCAAAATTTAGCAGAACTGGCTTCAGGTTTTATAATAAAATGAGAAAAAGTTGTATTTCTAGGGTTCTAAGAGCTGTTAAAAACACACGGCCTCACATAAAAAGAAACTGGAGCCAAAGCGTTTTCCAGTTGAATGGTTCTTGATTCTGACTGGGGCCAGTTTGACCTCAGGACTGTTGACAAAACAGGAAGCTTGATTTAAACCCTGTTTTATCAGATGCTACGTAAATAGTGCAGCACATCAGACTTGCTAGATTTTAAAAAAAATAAAATGAAAATGTCTTCGATGGTGCTCGATATTATTGATTCAGAGGTAAAGCAATTTTAATATCTCTTTAGGGGATTTTCACAAACAGCCAGGTCATTAATTCATTCACCCAAATTGCTTATTCAATATGAAGAACAAGGATACCATATGAAGTCTTTGAATTTATGTTTGGTGCACGAGTCAGGGGTCGAATAACTGTTATGAGGAAAAGTGGGAAAACTTGAAAACATCAATAGGCTCTTTCTGGAAGGGCATGTTGTTCCTTGATGGGATTTTTTATAAAAATATGTTTTAAAAAAATCATTTATTTATGTAAAAGCATTCAGATGTCAAACAAAAACCTGTGTTTCAGGGTAATGGAATCTCCTTCCCTTTCAATTTAAGGGCAAATATCTGACGCTGAATAAGCTCCTCTTTTAAGTAGCTCCTTCGACATACATGATGAATAGTTTTAAAGTTTACAAATTATTGTGACAGCTCCCTTTCCCCCTCAAGTGCCATTCAGATTAAAGGAATCTAATGCTGGCGAAAGCTTGTGCAAGGCAATAAGGAACTATCGCTTTCCTGTCACATATAATTTATAGCTTTCTATTTGCATCTGTTTGTCCGTGTGACTAATCCCCAACTTTTCTCCCCGAGCCCTGATCAATACAACCTCATCCGCGTCGGCACGTGGGGGCCGCTGCTGGTTCTGTTTGATCTGGGAAGCAAAGGGGGATTTCTGTAAACGGCCCTGGCAAAAAAAAAAAAAAAAAAAGCCCCCAGCAGCACAGTGGGGGGAGAGGGGAGATGAAGCTGATTAGTGTTGGCCAGGTAGAGTCAGTGAAGCTGATCATTGAGGTGAATTGATGTGATTTCATGCTTTGTTTGCAAGATCACTCAGACCAAAAGTGCAATGAAGACCTTTCACTGCACCTCACCTTAAAGAGGACCTCCGTCCCCACCTGTTTATGACATCTCACGCGCCACAATATTGGGTCAATATTTGGGAAATAATGCAAGCAATTTTTTTTTTCCTTCAGGATCATCCGAACTAAAGTCCAACAACCTTTCCATCCATCTCCTGATGGGACATCGCTGTCGACGCCAGGACACACGATTGGTAAAGCAGCGGTGCACCCCTTCATCTGCTTTTCCAGCATTCTCACAATCTCAACGCTTTCAACTTTTCTCCCCCATCAGTTCCGAGCACAGCTTCTCCACCTGTAACCAGCGCCTCCAACGACCCAGCGGGATCTTACTCCATCAACGGAATTCTGGGAATTCCACGATCCAATGGAGAAAAGAGAAAAAGAGATGATGGTAAGAGACTTGTCTACAAAAAACTCAAAAAGGTCAAATTGTGCAACTTTTTGCTATAAAACTCTTTTTGCTGAACTTGCAATTACATTCAAACCTGCTGCAGCTCCAGCAGATGACCCTTATAAAACACTTGAGTCTGAACTCTGTTACTCCGCAGTGTCAACCTGCCAAAGACTCTTTTGATTTGAAGACACGACCTCCGCTGTTGTCTCCTGCAATTAATCTTTATGGAAGTGATTAAAGGGCTTTAGATAATTACATGTCAAGATGATGTAGCCAAGCAGCCAGGTCAGTCAAGAAAGGCTTTTCTTTTCCCTTCAACAAAAGTGGCTCCACTTCTTCTTCTACTCTTGGTGAAGGGGGGGCCTGAGGCGATATAGATTATTGGTTCTGTAAGCAATACGCTTCCTTAATGTCACTACATAAGAAGCTGATGAGAATAGCTAAACAGATGCGCTCTTGTTGCAAGGCGTGCACGGCTGCGGAGTGATGACTCGGCTGCTGAAAACGGGCAGTTATCTCAAACAGGGTGGGGAATGAGTGCCTTATTTCTGCAGTTCTCCGGAATGAGAGCTAATCAGAACACGGCGGCAGTTTACATAGCGTCTTCTTTGTTCTGGCGTTTGCTGGGGAAGCACAGGGGTTTGTGGGATATTGAGTGGAATTGATGTTTTTATGTGCGTGCGGGGAGGGAGGGATGACTAATGACCTGTCAGAGGTAGATTTCCTGGCAAAGATATAAAAACCAGCATGACGTGGACATGGCAAATGACATAATCAAGTCTTTCCCTGTAAGAGATGCAATCGCGGGGGCATAATGCAAACGTCTGGCGTTTTCAAGGGTTCATTTTCCGCTGTTCTTGGACCTCTCATATTAAGTAGGGTGTAATGTCTAGTCACTGAATGATAAAATGCACATATTTCTATGCAGATTGCTGCTGAAGGGCAAAGAGGTATTAAAGGGCATAAGGTATGTGTGTGTGTGAGATGGAGAGCTGGTCTGTTTTGTGGAGGTCTTCCAGGTGACAGCGCCATGTTTCTACAGCTATTCAGCCTCAAATGATTCCCCTGATGTGCTGCCATCTCGGTGATTTAGGTGTTCGGCCAGCATTACGATGAAAAAGAAGTGTGTGCGCTGGAGCCGGTTCACATCAGGGGTAGGTTTTTGCACAGAAAGTGACGGGAAATCTTGGGTTCTTATATATTCTCGCAGAAGCCAGCTGGTACCTGGAACCTCCGGGTCACGGATGCTTTATCTTTCCAAAGCATAAACCTCTGATCTTGGCCACACAAACACACAGCTGCTAAAACGATGTCTTGCCTCGAGCTACAGTTTGTAAGAATAGTATATTATGTAGGCTTTCACCCTGTAGACACTCTTCTCCTGCTGCTGTCTTCTCTTTGAAATGCTTCTCAACAAAACAAAGGAGCAGAATTTAAAGATTTTTTTTTTTCTGCTGGAGGTTTTCAGTGACAAATTTCAAATGTATGTGTGATTTTTTTTTGTGCAAAAAGAATCCCATCATCTTTGCATTTACTCAACAAAAAATTAAGAATAAAAGTCGTTTATTTCTCCTCACTTATCCTTGTTTGCTATTTAAGCATATTTTCTTTCATTCACTGGGCTGTAGTCTGTATTCAGTCAGTGCTCGGATTAAATTTCAGTTGCTCGCCTGAGCCGTATTTGAGTTGGTAAGCCTTGTGATTATTATGACACAAGCAGTCATTATAAAGCGCAGGAAACACGAGAGAAAATGAGAAAAGGAGCGGGGGGCTGCAGCTGAGTGCAGCACAAACCTTGGTGAAAATGGATCGACTGTGCAGCCAGGAGGATTTGTTTGATGCTCACAACCAAGCAGACAAATCCTAAGTT
>NC_050530.1:11944532-11945834 GCF_002922805.2 Oryzias melastigma | reverse complement strand
CCCCATTACAAGAAGGATGTAGAGATAATGTAGTGTGACACACGTTATGTACACTAGGTCTCGCAACGAGGAGCTTCAGGGACACAGGTGTCATAAAAGCCATTAATCTACAGTCGTCACGTGTTACTGCAAATTAAAAGTAGCATGTTACACTTGGCGGCCATTGTTGCAGACGGACAGTGTGCGGGCAGACGCCTGGAGAGGCTCTCCAGCGGTGACCACGGACTGTCCGCTCGTTTTACAAATTGACACGTATTAGAATTTGCAGTTCTGCAGAGAAAAGCTATTACCTCACAGATTAACATCCAAGTAGCCCACTGCACATTTCACCCCAGCTCTACCCCACCACCCCCACTCCTGACATTTTCAGGCTACAAAAGACAGTCGGAAACTACCTTATTGAAATGAATATTTCTATCTTTTATGGGTGACACCAGAAAACAACTAAAATGAAATCTTTCAGACTTTAAAAAGCTTTTTTCAGAGTGACCTACAATTTCCACCACTCTGAGTAGCTTCTTTCCTTTTTGATTTATGCAAGAAACACCAAGAGAGAAATTTCTTGATAATCTGATCATTATATATATGAAAAGGCAACAACACTAGTCAGTGGCAGTCAGAATGGATGTGATTCTGTGCTTCAGTAGCTGTTGAATTAATTATTTGTCATCTCAGAGCGCCATGAGGACTAAAGCGTTGCATGTGTGCGGAGATGAGTGATGGAGCGGGTCGCCGTCACACCCTACTCTGTGTATCAGCATCTGTTTTGGGGGAGAGGATGAAACAACACAGGACCTCAGCTCACAGCAAAATGTCAGCCTCTGCATGCAACAATCAAAATGTGATTAATAAAGCCTTTAAAAGCTGGGAAACATCAGGAGAAAAAATATAATGACTAGCAGAAAGGCCTTTGCAAATCCTCTGAATCAAGATTTTATATAAATACATGAAAAGGAAAATTAAAAACCCAATTTTTTGTGAATATTTTGAATTTATTTGACCCACTCCTTCAATAATTGATCATTATTGATGCAAACAATGTAAAATTCTTTAGGAACAACCTTTAATTTATTTCTAAATAATTAAAACATTAAATTAGAAAACTTAAACTGAGGTTTTCCATTGATTTCATGTAGTCTGGTGCATAGAGAATCAATGTTGTGCAACGAATAAACACATTAAATTCAGAGACTGAATGTATGTTGACATATTTTCCAACAACTTTCAGAACAAATGGAGCAAAAGGTGAAGGAAAGGAGAAAGTTCCTTTTTTCTGGTTGAGGCTTTCGTGACCTTAAGGTG
>NC_050530.1:11931710-11944517 GCF_002922805.2 Oryzias melastigma | reverse complement strand
TTCACTGCATGACAGAGATTGGGCTTTTATTCTGAAATAGCTTCCTTCCTTAAAAGCAGAACAAAGTTCTGCGCAGTCTCATTTGCGATAATTGTTCTTTTCTTGTTTGGAGGGCAGTCGCTCAGTCTCAGCCGAGGCGTCGGAGTTTTGTTGGCTGAAGTTTCCTACAGGGGGTCGCGACCTGTGGGTGCCAAACCCACAGAGAGGAGTCCGCTTTATAGAGCTGGTTATCTGATCTGATGGAGGCGGTTCCCTCGTTACCAGAGTGTTAATACGGACCGATGTCAAGCTGAATACACTCAGTGCCAACAAGAATCAATACATGACCACAGAGTGGGACAGACATGTAGCAGACCATCAAAGACGCTTTAGTGAAAGACTCGTATCTCTGTTCCATGAAAGACTCATGTGGGAATGTCACAATAAGAGTCCTGTTAATAATTGACTTTTCTGCACCCCAAACTGTTGCATTCTTTTTGCAGTTTTATTTTTAGTCTTATCTAAAAACTAATCAAGATAAAGGAACCACAAGCAAAGAGTTATAATTGTTCTAAACGATGCAAGAGTCATCCTCAATTGCTGCTAATTTGTCAGTGGTGAAGAGGGCATATGGGACTGCCCTCAGGTTGAGTGGGAGGAAGAGTGTGTAGGTTGACCCAGGATGGTTTGTCTTGTGTGTGGGAAGTCTATTCCATTGTGGTGAATGACAAATATGGTGTGTGTGTGGTGGGGGTATTGATCAGGTGCTGTGGCACAGGCTGGCTGATGGAAAGTAATTAATGACTCTATTTGCGTTGGTACCAAAGAAAACAATAGAGCTTGATAAATTGACACAGAAGAGTGGAGTGTGAGGGGACCTTCATGTGGCCCTGCTCAAGCATGCTGAGAACTCACTGGATGTGTCAAACACACCGGAGGAAAAGTGAAAGTTGTTGTTTGTGAATGTGCAAAGTCAACAAACACTTTTCAAAACAGGATGGTTTTGTGTCTTAGATATAGAGCTTCATCTTTTGTGATTCTGTTTTTTGAATAAACAGGTTTTTGGGTTGCTTTTTTGCAAAGTTAAAGGCTAAAAGTGTGTTTACTGTTTTTTTTTTTCTGTTTTTATTGCACAGTTTGTGGAATATTTTTATCATATACCGTTAAAAAATGAAACCAAATAGCACTTTGCAATGTTCCACAAGGTCACTTTGAATATCTTCTAAATCTTAGGACAACTTTATCTTTAAAATATAAATGTATCCCTTTATTGATAATCAAATCACTTTGTCTCAAAAATTACTTTATTTAACATCTAATTGGAAGCAAAAACACGTCTTTTTTTTTTTTGCTTTTTCTGTTAAATAAATTCATGCATCAATTATACCCTTAAACATCAGATTATTTACACTAATTATTCCCTATTTTTTTCTGACTTTTTTGGAAACTAGAGATATAAAAGATATTAGAAACATATCGAAAAATCGATCAGGCAGTGGGAGGAGCAGGAGTATCTAAATAGATATGTATAGAAAAATGATCGATCAACTTCAGTATTTTTTGAAGAAACCACTCATATGAGCAAGATTATGTTGGTTCAAATATAAAATCAATCAAGAAGTAAATAATCTATTTCTGCCAAACTGCAGTTTATTTTTCTCTTTCTGTTTTTGTCTCTTTATATATATGCGATGCAAACAAAAAGACGTTCAATCATAAACTTGTTTTTTCCAAGTCAATACTTGAATATATTTATCTGTCAATTGCAATGCATGATTGTTTATAGCTTTACATGGCAAATGACTAAGAAATATCTAGATTTTAGTGTTTTTCGTAAAAGAATTGAACTGTACCGTATTCCCAAAAGGTTAGTTGAATCCTTTATGTATCGATTGATGGACCACGTATGCATATTAAATCGTGTGAGAGGGAAAGATACACACCCCTACTTGAAACCGTCATTTCTACAAAATAAATGGGGAAAAAATGTAATTATTAAGACATTTTTGTAGTTTTTGTAACAAGAAATGTATTTTTTTGTGGTTCTTTTTGCAAAAAAAACGTAACTAAGATAAGTAAAACTAAAATAAAACATCTTTTTAAGTTTGGAGATAGCGAACAAACAACGAAAAAGGCAAAGACAACAATAAATGTAAGAAAAGTAAAAACAAAAAAAATTGAACGGGAAAAAAATATTTATAATCTCTTATAATTTAATTTTTTAATATGTCAAAAAATGCTACATAAATTGCACATTTCTGATACAAAATAAATCCAAAATAAAGGAAAATCACTGTTAATTCTTTAGATTTACACAAATCCTGGTTGTAACTAAGGTTAAACGTACTGTAAAAACAGTTTTTTTTTTGTTGATAAACTATTTATAGAAAAAGAAATAACAGCAAAAACAACATATAATTAATAAAAGAAAAAACTAAAAAGAAAGAACAAAGGTAAACTACATTTCTAAATAAATTATGAGACTCCATATTTCAATCGTTTCCTGGAAATAAAAAAATAAGGTTTTAAAAAGTAGCTTTTTTGCTATATTACCTTTTACAATACATCAGTGTCATTCTTTCTTTTTCTCTTTATGAGCATCATAGTTACTGCCCCTGTCAGACAGTTTTGTCTCTCGACATAAAAAAATGTCATTGCACTGTCAGGCACTCACTCAAATAGGTCAAAAGGTCAATCTCCGTCTCAGAAGTGATGATACGGAGACATAAACATTGCTTAGTTCTTTTTCCTATTGTCTGTAGTGCATGTTTGTTCACTGGGTATGTTGAAATATTTGTATGTAAATGTTTCTGCCAGCTAATGTAGTATTAGATAAAACAAAAGAAATGGATGCCTGAACCTCACTTTCCTTCTTTTTGCTGTTTTATTCTGAAGTGGTGCACTCTTGCACATGCTCAGACAGACACTGCAGCTCACATTCTCTTTTATAGCTCCTTCAGCTTTGAGTCGGGTTCATCCGCTGGCCTCAGCCTTTGAAAAAAGGTCAAGCAGTGGAGTAGAATGGCAATAACCCTCCCAAATGGTACTATCACAGAGACATGATTGATCAATTGAATTTCATGGCAGAGAAAAATGTGGGATTAAGTAGAGTATTATACGCACAACGAGTTGAGGCATGATGTTCATTTCAAGTTCATTTTAGCTCCCTCTTGCCACCAGATCAGGCAATCAATAGTGGGCCTTGCATATCATATATCACCTCTCTCCCACGGAGAGGAGAACATAATCTGCCGCAAATTTAGAATGACAGATTTGTAAGGGAGCTTTCTGGAATCCGGGGAGGAGACCTACAGACTCAGCCACTGCAGCCAGTAGAGGTGGTGGATATGGGGCTGAGGATGGAGGGAAAGAGGGGGCTGTGGAAGGACAGTCTGTAAAGGTTTTCCAGCTTTGCACAAAATGAGAAGAACAAAGGCATCCTCCTCCCAAGAGTCCAGTAATCAGGTCAGGAGTCGGGAGGAAATTCTTGTATTTGGAGAGCAGGATGATTGAACTAGACTGTACAATTTTATTCAGCCCCTTGTCCTCTGCGGCTGCTTCCAAATGGAACCACAAGCTCAGAGAGAATAAAAGCAGAATTGAATTGTAAAAGGGAAACTGCGCTTTGGAAAACATCACTGGGTTTTTAGTGAACACCGGGCTTTTTGGTCAAGAGAAAATTGAAACATAATAAGATATTGGGCTGGAATGAAAAACCATTATACGGCAGTTGCTGCAATTATTAATGCACAAGATTGTATATCTTTGCAAAACACTGTGATCTATTAATTACCAGCGATCATCATGGTGTAACTCCTGTGAAGAGTGGCTCATGCAGCCATTAAGTTGAGAAAACTCACACTATCCTCTTTTCGCCCCACAGTGGTGGTAAAAATGATTAAAAAAAAGGGAGTAGATAAAGTGCTTGAAGTGAAGCTGGCTTCATGGGGTCAGTGTCTCGAATGTTGCTCTTTCTTCTTATAGATGGTTCAGATGGTTCTGGCCCAAACAGTGATTCTCAGGGTAGTGTGGAGAGTTTACGGAAGCACCTGAGGGCAGATGCCTTCACCCAGCAGCAGCTGGAAGCTCTGGACCGGGTCTTTGAACGCCCCTCGTACCCTGACGTCTTCCCTACAGCGGAGCATATCAAACCCGAGCAGGTTAGTAGCACTGTGACTCTTCTTAAATGTTTTCTTTCTTTTGAATTTTCCTCATGAATAGTGTTTATTTCATCATACACCCTGTAAAGCACTACATAAAAACTGTAATAGACAGAAAATTCAAGATTTTTACAATTAAGATGTTTTTTAAACATCTTAAAAAAATTGTATTTCATTGTTTGTATGACATATAGATAATATAAATCATGATATGCTGGGTGATTTGATACGTTTTTGCAAAAAAAAGTTAGTTTAAGATGCAAAAATATTGGAAAAAATAATATCTTATACCTACTGTCTCAAATTTGATACACATTTTTACATGGCTTAATTTTATTATAAATAATCAATTATTGACACATTTTGCATTATTTCAATTCAGCAAGTAAGAATGAGTAACAATGAACGAGTTACCCTCTATAAAGTTTAGAAGATTAGCTTTAACTTTTCCCGCCAAAAGTGTTTTTTGCGATCTCACGGAGGCTGCCATTTTGAAATGAGCAGAAAATGCCCTTCTACTGCCCCTAGTGGAATAATAATGCACTGCAGGGCAGAAAACATTTGCCAAGTTCTAATCAATGGGTGTTTAAGGTACATTTGAATCATGCTAATAAGATGGGGTCTCAGAAATGCTCGTATCAAAAGTTTTTTTTTGAAAAAAATGTGATCAAATGTCTAAAGAGGAATCAACTGAACCTTGAAAGATGCCCTTGACATTTATCCATCCTAGAGGTGCATAAAACAGTGCAAGTAGTCTATTTATTCTATAACAGCCCCTCTTGCCATCCATCCTCATTAAAAAAAAATTAAGAGACGTTTGGGGAACAACTACCCCCACACAAAAATGCCTAAGACAGTCAGAATCCAGCGCTTATTAAAACCTATGAGCTTATTGCAAGGGATAACCTTTATTTACTTTCATTATACTATTAAACAACAAAAGACTATTAATTTCTCTCCCCCCAAACTACAAGTCAGACCCATAAAGCAAAAGCAGTCACCTAATTGAGTTCATTTTAATTTCTCTCCAATCGGGGCGAATTACGCAGGTGATAAATCAGTGGGACAGGCCTCACCTCCAGAAGAGGGCCTAATTTGCAGCTAATTACAAAACTGATTTCTACTGGAAGATCAATACCAAAACGAATTGGAAATGACTTGCAATCACAAAGAGCGTCAGGGAGAGTATTAAAAGGCAGTGGGGGGAAAGGGTTAGAATAAAAAAAGAGGGTGCCCATGATGCAAAAATAAAAAAAAAAAGAACAGAGCCTAGAAAGGGTCCAGAAAAATCAGCTTTAATTTACTGCAATATTAATCAGAGCACTTTCCCTTTTATGGGTCCCTCAAGGTTCCCCCTTTTTTTTTTGCCCGTCTTGGAAAATGCAGCCCTATTAGCCAGTGTCTGGGTTCTGTAGCATGGCATTAAAATCCATTCTGGAAATGCAAAACTCAATGGATTCTCCCCTCCCACACTTCTGCTAGCCATTTGGTCATCCTTTTCACACCCATCCTTTCAGTTTTCCCCCCATCCTGCCCTTTATCTGCATGATAAAACGTCTGTTTGGCGTCTAAAGCCCGCAAGAATAGAGGAAAACATCCGACATTGTGCCAGTGAACAGTTGTAGCAGACAATTAGAGTTTATCTGTAATAGTGGCAGACAAGAGCGGGGTCACAGGCATCCCCCTGTGAGAGCGCAGTCCAATGAGCCACTCACACTGGGCTTTGGACAAACACTGTCAACACTCAGACTCCGGAAGTCTCATCTCATTAAAAAAAACTGCTAACATCTGCTCATGGGCCATTTGGGTGGATTTATAAGAAGAATCATGTAAGAGGAAGTGAACCAGACAATTCACAAAAATAGATATTGATAATCGTGCAGATTGTTGGAAAATAACTACGTTTTAATGATTTTATTGTGCTTTTCAAAACAATAGTTTTTGCATTTTTCTAAAACAACTGTTGTTGACATAATTTATAAAGTTTGTACATTTGTTTATTGTTTGTGTACTACTTTTAAAGGAAAAAAAGTCACATAAAAATGTTTTCTAGCTCACAAAAGTCACTTTTATTTCAAAATTATATTCTCTTATTGTGATTTACGCCAAGTATTCCTTTGATGTTTCCTTAAACAGGTGACAAAAAGTGAAGTTAAACAAGTAATTCCATTCAGGGATGAAATTTAAGGCTGGTTTAGACTTCAAAATAAAAGTGAAAGAAAAAAGAGTGAATGGTGTTTCTCAAACAGGACCACATGGTGTGTCTGTAACAAAGCAGATCTGCTTTCTCCCTTGGCTGATCAGGGATAGGACTGCAGTCAAGCACAAAGGGCCAGCTGACGCCTTGGCTTTTCACTCATCTCAAAATCCCACTTCCTCTCAGACAATACCAAAATACATTCATGATATGCTTGAACTGCCACCCTGCAGCATGAACACGCTCACAATGCTCTCATACAAATTTATACTCACACAGAACTGTGTGGAGAGCTTAATGGAGGATTTCCATCTAGGTATTGTTTGGCTGTGTAATGATTCGACTGTCCCTTTCCCAGGCTAACGAGTACTCGCTCCCTGCCCTGAATTCCAGCCTGGACGAAGTCAAGCCCAGTTTATCCTCCACCGCCAACCCAGACCTGGGCCCCAGCGTGTCGCAAAGCTACCCTGTAGGTAAGATCAAGTGCTAAACAGTACGCCTTTATGCTCCAGCTGAGGGGGTCTGAACAATGTAAACCAACAAGAAAGTCATTGATAAGACGAAATGTGTGCATTAAAACAAGTGAAAAAGTAAAGCATGTACTATCTCTTTTATTTCCATTTCACACAGAGCTGAAGGAGGGAGGGAGGGGGTACATTTAAAGTTCAGCAGCTATGCTCGGTCGGCTTTTTTTATATATATATGTTTTTTTCTGCTGAGCAAGCAGCACAATAAGAAAGATTGCACTGTTCAGTCACCGCTGGACAAGGACCTTTGGGTGTCAGCACATCAGAACAGTGACTGTGTATCAGTGCAAGGTCTCGGGGGGGGTTGGAAAAGGCCGTCACGCAGGACCGACTGTTCGTTGGGGGGCTGCTGCATTGCTCCTGTGATTTGTCCACCAGGAGACAGTTTGTGTGTATCAAAGCACGAGTAATGTGCCGCGGTAAATACGCTCTGGCATTTCTGCCGCCCGCTTCTAACACCATGATCATTTATTTCACCCTCCTATCTTCCCCTCGCTCCCCTTCCACCCCCCCTTTAGTTGTCTCCTCTCCTTGTCACAGTTAATGACTGCCTGGCTAATTGAAATATTGTTCGGTTGTTGCAGTGTTATTACCAAGAAGAAGGTTAAGTTTATCGAAGGTTTACGATGACTGTCGGAGATTAATATACAGAGGTTTTATTAAAATTTATATAATTATGCATCAGCCATCAAAAGCAACGAGGTCTGAGTGGGGAAGGGGGGACAGGGTGATGGAAAATTGCAGCAGCCCTCCTTCTCAAGTGATAGCTGAGCAGTCTTATGAGAAAAGAAAGAGCCCTTTTCTCATTAATATGTGGGAGGTAGATTCCCCCCCCCGCCCCTGTAAGGCAGGCCTCCTGAGAAGAAAGGTGTGTGTTTGTCCTCTGTGCACTGATGGCCCCACAGAAAGCAAGGCCTGCTTCTGCGGGAAGCTTTGTTTGCACCTGGGATATTTTAGATGGTCTGCACAGAAAGGCTCTCCTTACAGCGTTTGCAGGTGCAAAGAGATATGCAGAGGAATGTGTGTGTGCATACGGGACGCCTGGAATGATGATCTAATAAGAAATAAAGGTCAAACGATTGGAAAAAACTAACTTCAGTTTTGTAATTGTTATTTGGTTAGTGGCTCATCTTGTGATGCACAGGTGTGTGGGCCCTCTAATGGCTGAGTATTACAGTTTACTTGCCAACGATAAGCTTACCAGAGGAATTTTAAGCCATGCAAAGAGTAGTAAGTTATCTGCAGTATTTAGGCTGAGATCCAATTTCAAATTAATTGTGTCTTTACGGGGGGAAGAACTGGAGATTAAGTTCATCCCAAAATGTGTTCCGAGCACCAATTAAAACCCTCACACTTATTGATCTTGTTGATTTTATGCCCTCCGAATTAGCATAATCTATTAAAAATGAATGATTCATGAAGTGTTGGTTGCCAGAGATCAGGATTCTCAGTCAACTGAACGGTTTAAGAGATAGGAATCTTTTGTGTCCTCTGCTTATCCTATTAAGGCTCAAAAGTACCTGCAGAGAAAGCTCAAATAAGAGAGGGATTTAAGGGCATTGTGCCCATCATCAAAATTCAGAGGCAAGAAGCCACTTCCATTAAAACCGCCGTTTTTTTTCTATCCCTCTCCTCCACATTAATGCTGAATTACCTGCTAAATAGTCCTCTTTATACCATAAAAAACACCAAAGGGTTCCATGAATATGTCGAAAGGACAATTGCATATTGTGAGGTAATTTCTATTGTTGATATGGGAAGTAATTTCTTTGATGAATTCCCTTTGAGAGATGGATTTCATCTGAAGAGCCTCTCATTCTTGTTCATTGAAACTGCTTAAAATTCAAATAGTGTGGGAGCTGGAGTTCTTCTAGAGTTCTACTGTTAATAGCTAGGGGAGAAACTTTTTGAGGTAAATTGAGGAAGTTTTTGATTTGGTCACTCAATAGAAGGGGGGGTTGTGCGTTTCCATGAGGCAGAGCTGTTTTGATGCTCCCACTTTAACAGATTCCCCTTGAATTTTAGAGCGTATCATCCTTTGATCTATTTTTAAAGCCTTCCTAGTGTTCTTTTGATTAAGATTGTGCCATTTTAGCCAAAATGTAAAAGTTGCCAACAGTAGTTAATTGAAAATTTGTCTCTGAGTTGTGGGCAAGACTGTTGGCAAAAAGTGAGCCTGCTCTGATTTCCCATCATCCCCTTGTTTACGCTCTCATCTGCTAGTTTACAGGCCTTCACACTCAAAGCTAACATTATTGGTGCATTTTTTGAGCCAGATACCAGCTCAGACGAGGAAAACGAAGACGTATATGTATCTTTTTGAGAGATAACCGACTATAGCACCTGTTATTAAAAATTAGCTTAACCCCTTAACGCCTGAATTTATTCACAGCTAGGAAAAAAAAAGATATTCACTTATGTTTTTAAGTAAATGCTACATTTAGGTTTTTTTTAGCTAATTTAGTTTGTCACATATTTGAGACAACAGGCATTAAGGGGTTAATTTTCTTCGTATATGTGCTCCATCATGAGAAAAAAAACATGATTTTCATTGGAGTGGGTCTTCAAGAGGGATTTTTTTCCCTGTGACTGCAGCTTAATGAACAATCTTCCTTGTTGGGCCTGTTAGTAGAGGTATCCGCTAGCCCCAAATCCCTTGGAGAGTAAAGCCTCTCCTCCTCTAGCAGCAGTTTTTGAACGCTCCTTTATCCCCCTCCTGTTACCGGTTAAAGCAAAAACTTCATCCAGCAAATTAAACATCCAGCTGAGGTGAGGGTGAGTGCTCTCAGGGTGAACTACACAAAAAGTATCAAGACCTGCTGTTGTCCGCTGAACAGCGAGAAACGAGCACACAATGAAGCTGCCATCCGTGATGTGTGGCCTCATGACAAAATCGCTGGCGTGTCTCCCCACAGGGGAAAATGCGGGCTCTGAAATTAATGCTCATTTTGTCTTCACAAAAGCAAACTAACCTTTGAGCACACATTTGATAATGAATGACTTTCAGCCGGTGGTTGGGGAATTAAAGCAATTTGGCTCTCCAAACATTCTTTACTTAGTTGTAATTAATTAGGGTGCTGAGATTTTTTAGCTGGTGATGAATTGCCCCTTTCTGCATATAGCCCAGAAAATGGAGGTCAAAGATTTTTGGTTGTTGTTGTGGCAAACATGAAGGTGTCCCTGTCATGCTAAATTTAATACTCTTGCAAGTGAAAGAGTCATTCACAAATGACTTTGTTCATGTGCCAAATAAAGTGAAGGTCATCCTGCTTTTCTGCTGGGGTGTTAAGAAACCGATTTGAACGTAAGAGATGTTTTTTATTGCAAGATTTAACTGTATAACAATTTTTAAGAATATATATGTATATTTATCATCTGGAAAATAAAAACAGACAAAATCAGCTGCAAACACAACTACATTTCCAGCTCCAACTGCTTCAAACTTGTTCTCAAATTAAAACAAAGATCAACAAGCTTTACAAACAGCAAAGCAAATGAAAAAAAACTAAATCTTCAAATTGATTTTCCACAGGGGACAAAAAAGAGGGAAAAGGAAAATAAATAGCTTGATTTTCTGGCGTTCAATCTAAGGGGACTGTCAGTGGAAGCAGACAATATAAAGAACCCCATCTTTTAATGAGAATCTGGACACACATCTCTGTTGTAAAAACAACAAAGGCTAGAAGCAGCTAATGAGGCTATCATTGGTGTACAGAGAGTTCTCAGAATCGGTGCCTCTCTGAAAGAGCGCTTTAAAGGGGACATAAAGCGATAGTCGCAGAGCTGTTGGCAGTCACTGCCAAATGAGTATGCAAAAAGTGGGAAACAATTGCCATGTACACATTTATTGTTGCTGTTATTAAATATTTTCCTTAAAAACGTCTTCTTCTTTTGCTTAGAGGAGAAAAAAATGTGACTAATATTGATGTTTAGGTCAGGATGAAGGGGGAGTTTTCCACTGAGAGCAAAGTTCCGTCATTGATCTCTTGATCTGATTCTCTGGATTGGTATTGGAACTAATATTGACAAAGTGACCACCTCTAGTTAACTATGGTTTCTAACCTATTTACCAGTCTTCGACATAAATGGGAAACTTTTCTATGAATCGGTTGATGTAGATTGCATGGAAAAGTTAAATTTTCAAATATAAAAGTAACATTTTGCACAATTTCAAAATGTGAAAAAAATCAAAAATCTAAAGTCATTTGAATAGCATAAATGCACTAAAAATTGCAATTTCAATGAAATTGCACGCTGGTATTGTTAAAGAAATGATAGCTTGTTGAATAAGAAGGACCAGTGTCAACACACACATGCACGCACATTTGCTCACAATAGCTTCCTTCACCCTTGCAGGACCCCCCACTACAGTACTCCAATGGGCCCCCTTTGACTTATGTTCACTGGCTTGTGGCTAACTAATTCTTATTATAAATAAAAGGTCCAGCATGACCTCACTCTCCTCTGTAAAGCTCTTTAACTCGCTGCTCCCCAGTCAAAGCGCTTTAACACATTTCACCAGGCGCTCGCACAATATCACCATCAGCGCTGACAAATGAGAACAGTTGTTCAACAGGATGATTTCATCAGATAATTCTTGATCACAAATGGATTTTTCTTTTTTTATTATTTGGTCTTTTCTCTGTGGGGAAATTATTCACTCATATTTTCTCTTTTTTAAAATATTTTTTTTTCCCAAACAAATTCTAAGAAAGCTTAATATGTTTAATAAATAGGTGAAAGTAATGTAATACTTTAATCTTAATTTATTTTTAGAAAATGTTTAGAAACACGTTACTGTAGGGGCCCCTTTAATAATGTTAACTCATGCATAATTAAGCATTAATTAACTATTATTTAAAATTAAATATTTGCATTGATTCATATAAGTGTATCACTTAAATTGTATTCACAATCAACTAATGTTTATTATTAAACCTTATTTTAACCATCACAAAGCATTAATAAAAGTTTTCAAATATGACTTATAGAGAGCCTCTATTTTAATATGCTACAAATGTTTAAAATCTGCACCTATATCTTTAGAAAACACATTTTTACTAAAAAGTAGAAATACACATTTTTTCCATTTATGTTTATTTTTGTTATTTTTTCCAGTGCAAATACAAACTTAAGGCTTTTATTGATGTATCTGAGACATCAGCTGTTT
This sequence comes from Oryzias melastigma, assembly GCF_002922805.2. NCBI lineage: Eukaryota > Metazoa > Chordata > Actinopteri > Beloniformes > Adrianichthyidae > Oryzias > Oryzias melastigma. The sequence goes on along the minus strand of NC_050530.1, from coordinate 11,932,484 downwards.
TAATAACACTTGGTAATATCAATGCAGATGTATTTTTATTTGTTTTATTTTTTTTACAAAAAAGAGCAGATTTGTGTAATGAAAGATGACAAAATTGTAATAAAACATAAATATCTGTTTATGCTGATTAAATATTGTCATATAAAATGTTGCAGGGTATCTTAGTTTTGCATAAGTTCCAAAGAAAAAATACAAAATAAGAATGGCGCCAAAAATAAAAGTGGATGATAACCTTGTATTAATCACAATAAAGTTTTTTTAGTCTCAAAGTGACTGAGCTCTGCTTTGCTTTTCTGCTTTGCTTTTTCTGCAGGCAACAACAAAACAAGGACAACAGTAGTCTTGTGGCGTTATGGTGCATTTCATCCACTAGGTCCTCATTAAAGCTCCATTGGGAGATGAACTTGCCTTTGAGTCCAAGTGGCCCTCACAGCTGACAATATAGCGGGGGCCTCTATTACCCAGCCGCTGTGTAGATTGGGGTTCCGTGCTGCGGTCCAAATGTCCTGTGGCCAGCAAGGACAGCCCAACCGTCACTCTCAATTACAGAGCTGAATATCTGCGGCCAGACTAGTGCCGCTCTGCAGAGAGGCCCGTGTGTTCTGCCTTATGGGGTGCAATAAAGGCTGCCATACGTGGACAAGTTTGAACTGGTTAATGAGGGGACATTTTCAGGCATTCAGTTTGCCCAAAGCAGCAGCTGTGAGTTTGTGTAGTTGTTCTGATAAAAGGGTGGAGTGTTTTGGAGGTTTTTTATATGTTAAGTAACAGGTT